>NC_091470.1:283796149-284093619 GCF_036971445.1 Narcine bancroftii
CAGATGCTCTACCAATATAACAGGTTTGATTTTTTTAAATTTATGGGGTCCTTTTATCAACTATTTTCATAAGATTATTCAGGTATTGTTTTGTAATTTTAGTTTTCTCTATATGGCAGTAAATTATTTGCAACTACCAACAACTTCAGAAGGGAAGGGGGTAGGTTTTGTAGAATAGTAATATATTTTTTGACTTTTTCAGTTAGCCATTTTATATTTGTTTAAGTGTGTAATGTACTTTTTTTTGTCTTTTTCAGTTAGCCATTTTATATTTGTTTAAGTATGTAATATACTTTTTTGTCTTTCTTTTGTCTGTTTGTTAAAGTACTTTGTTTATATATAATAGATATTTTTTCACCATATAATTACTATTATATTCAATTTTACATGCTTACTCTGTTTAATGGATTTTACTTATTATTATTGAAAACTTAATAAAATATTAAAAATGAGATGTTGAAGTCTGTATCAATCATGGTCTCACCATGAAATCAGTGCATATTGTAGTGATAAGAGTGCTACCACTTGGAAGGATTGGAGATGGAGTGTGTGGCATCTGGGGAATGTTGCATCTTGGTTAGATTCAAGATGGATGCCTCCATATGAGCACCTGCCTGTGTGTCTTCTGGTTTAAAGCTTTTTCTTAGCTACTAAATCTAGTTGTTAAATAATCCACATTTATTTATTGTAATCAAAGAAACATCACATGGTAGCAGGAGTGTGCTGCTGCATAGGAGTAAAAGAATCACCACTGTGTGCATAGTGAGTAACAGTCAATATCAGCAGAGAAAATAAGGAGAGTTTAAAAATCCCTGACACTGTAAAAATGGACTGGAAGTGTTGACCACGAGTGGAGGCTGTTTAAACAAAGATTCATGCTGTACTTCCAAGCCATTGCAATCAATAGCAAACCAAATACACGGAAGATTGCAATGCTCCTTATCATGATGGGACCTAAAGCTCTAGAGGTTTCCAACACATCTATTTTTGCTGAGGCAGAAACCAAGAGCAAATTCAAAAGGGTTATCGAGATGTTTGATGAACACTATTCACCAAAGGAAAACAAACTCTTGAAGAGGTATGTGTTTCACTCACATACGCAGCAGTAGGGAGAGGTTTGATATTTTGTTAACAGACTTAAAATTAAAACAAGAACATGCAATTTTGGACCGTTGCAAGATTCAATGATCCACGATCAAATTATGTTCGGGATTTAATGATAAGAAAGTGAGAGAGAGTTTCTGCGAGAGACAGAACTTACCTTAGCTGGAGCCAGTGAACCAGCTCTGCAGCATGTGATAAAGTTCGGTGATAGTGTAAATGCCAGTGAAAATGAAGCCATAGTTGTAGCCACAGTATGTGGACATATACACAAACAAAATATGAGACATAGGAAAAAAAACATAAAGATGGAGAGATATTCAATTGTAAACGATTTAGCACTAAACATGCAACCGAACAATTCCCATCTTATGGGAAAGTCTGTAATAAGTGCAAAGGGCAGAATCACTATGAAGAGCAATGTTTTACCAAAGGGAAATGACAGGAGTAAAAGTGTACACACTATCGAAAAAAATGCTCTCAATTATGCACTTTTCATGGGTGTGGTAGTGTCTGAAGTGAATAATGTCCAACAGGTTAAGTGGACTATGTCATTTGCATACAAATCGAATAAATACGCCTTTCAAGCTGGACACAGGGGCAAAGATCAATTTGATCTGTGAGCACAACATCAGGGCAGTAAACATAAAGCCATACATCCATGCAAATTCTGTTCTGCTCAAAGCCAGCAATGGACAGAGCATCAACACGAAAGTTGCATGTAAACTCAAGTTAAAGTTAAAGGCAAAGAGCACCACCTCAGTTCACAGTAATCCCAGATGGACATTATTCACTGCTTGGTGACAAGCCATGTGAAAACTTAAACTTAATCAAGAGGGTGTACCACATTAATAGGGACAAGGCACAGAACAGTGTAGAGGAAATACTGGATCAATTTTGAGTGGTTTGGAGTTCTACGATTCACCTACGAGATACAGTTAAAGGAGGATGCACAGCCAGTAGTGCATGCCCTGAGGCAGGTTCCAGCACCACTAGAAGGAACTCAACCAAATGATGGCACTTGAGGTCATAAAGAAAGTGGAGGAGCCCACAGAATGGACAAATTCAATAATGTTTGTCAAAAAGAACAGTGGCCTATGCATGTGCATGGACCTGAAAGACTTGAAAGCCAATATAAAGAAAGAACATTATCAGATTCCATCCAGGGATAAAATTACAAGTGAGATGGCCAGTGCAAAGTTTTTCACGAAATTGGATGTATGTCAGGACTTCAGGCAAATAAAATTGCATTATGATAGCAGAAATACTGTTCATTTAATACATCGTTTGACTGATACTCCTGTCTGAGAAAGCTTTTTGGAATTTCCTCAGCTCTGAAATTGTTCCATAGGATAATGGACCATTTCATAGAATGCATAAATGGGATATGTGTGTACATGGATGACATGATCCTATGCAGATTCACACAGGAGCAGTACAATGAGAGGCTCATCAAAGTGCTATAATGCATCCAAAAGTATGGATAAAAATTAAATAGAGAAAAATGCCAGTTTGGTGTGAAGGAAATCATCTTTCTGGGAGATAAACTGTCAGAGGCAGGTGTAGAGCCAGACGAGAGCAAGATGAAAGCAATTTTAGAGATCCCCAGACCCATTGACAAAAAAAAAGTCATATTGAGAGTGCTGGGAATGATCAATTTAATTGGTGAATTCATATCAAACCTGTCTTCCAAAACAGTATACCTGAGGAAGTTGTTACAGGACAAATGTGAATTCAAGTGCGGAAGAATTGGATGACTGAAGAAAATTCTAACTACAGAATCAGTGCTTTTGACATTCTTTGATGCATCAAAAAAGACAAAAATATCTATGGACGTTTCAAAAGATGGAATAAGTGCCGTACTATTTCAGGTTAAAGGAGAAGATTGGAGGTCAGTAGCGTATGCATTAAGGATGATGACAACTTCTAAATAGCGATCTGCACAGATCAAGAAAGAGTGTCTAGGTCTGGACTATGCATGTGACAAATTCCAGTTATGTGTATGGTTTACCAACATTCATGGCCGAGGCAGACCACAAACTATAATAGTGATAACCAAGAAAAATCTCTGTGAAATATCACTGCGAATCCAAAGACTGATGATGAAGCTACAATGTTATGACTTTGAATTGGTGTACACACCAGGGAAACTTATTGTGCTGGGTAATGCATTATCCTGGGTAACAACAGAGTGAAGCTCACAATGAAAGTTCCACGGAGATATGTGAATCTGATCACTGAATTGCTTCCCATATCTGACATGAAATCTAAGCAGATCACAGTTGAAACTGAAAGGACACAGTTCTACAGAAGGTCATCAAGAACCTGAATGAAAAATGGCCTAGAGGTGAATGTCAGCAATACTACAACATCAGAGCTGAGCTGAGTGTTGTCAATGGAGTTCTACTCAGACAGAGCAGATCTATCATTCCTCAGTCACTGTGGCAAGAGATGCTGTAAAGGGTGCATGAGGGGCGCCTTGGAATGGAAAAATGCGAGAGGAAGGTCAGAACTGTTGTTTAAAAGCTGACATTGACGGGATGGTTTCCAGCTGTGAGACCCGTTTGAAGAACTGCACATGTAATAGTTTGTGTAGCTGATATTCATGTTATGTTTGTGTTGAACTTTAAATTGAAATAATACTTTATTAATGTGTCACATTAGATTAAACATCTCAAGGAAAGGGGATGTTGTGATAAGAATGCCACTAGCAGGAGTTGGAGATGGAGTGTGTTGCATTTTGGGTAGATTCAAGATGGATGCCTCCAAATGAGGACCTGTCTGTGAATGCTCTGTTCTTAGTGCTATTTGCTTAATTAATAAATATAGTTGTTTAAAAAGAACCCAAGTTTCTTTATTGTAATAATAAAACATCACACACATGTCCTGTGGGTTTTCTGTGCATTTGAACTAGGATCAAAATCCTATAAGTGCATTCATGGTGTGGCATGTCACAATTGGTAGTGTGTTCAGGTTCCATCCTGCTATGCGATTAAATGTCTAGGACACCATTTCTCTCACTAATCCTTCAAATATAGCAATATTGGATCTTAGGGCTCACTGGGTAGGGTTGGAGATATACAAAATTAGATTGAGAGGAAATGTCAATGATCTGTTCATGTCTATAGTGTATCTGAATGAGGCCATCATCTGGGGAAAAGTAAAGGAAGCTTAGTTGAGAATCTATAACTTAACAACTCCAAATCCATCTAATACATACTCAAAACAGTGATGAAGTGTTTTGACTGGCCGTTATTGAAGCATATCAGCTCCTGTCTGAGCAGCAACATGGATTACTTTCCAATTTGCCTGGCAATAAGTCTATGGCAGGTCCCATCTTACTGGCTCTGCACAAAGCTGTGGAACACCTGGACCGCAAAAACGCATAGATCAGGATGCTCTTTATTGATTAGAGTTTGGCATTCATCATCCCCTTAAAAATGATCAACAAACTCCAAGACCTGGGTCTCAATACCCTCCTGTTGAATTGGATCCTGGATTTCCTCACCTCCAGACCATAATCAGTGAGGATTTATAAGAACATCTCCTCCACAATCTCCATCAGAACCACAGCACCATAGGGCTACATTCTTAGGCCCCTGCTCTACTCTCTTTACACCTATGACTGTGAGGCTTTGTATGACAATAACATCATCTACAAATTTTCTGATGTTATTATGGTTGTCACTTGTATAAAAAGGGGAAATGAGTTATATTACAGGAGAGATATTAAAAACTTAGTTGACTAGTATATTAACAACAATCTTGCACTCAATATCATCAAAACCAAGGATTTGATTGTGGACTTTAGGAGGGGAAAACCTGAGGTGTTCTATACAGTGATCATGAGGGGATCACAGATGGAGAGGGTGAGCAAATTTAAATTCCTGGGAGTCTCTACCTTGGAGGACTGTTCATTGAACACCATTGTAAATAAAGAACATTAGAGTCTTTACTTTCTCAGGAGTTTATGGACATTTGGTATGGCATCGAAAACCTTTGCAGAATTCTACAGATGTGTTGTGGAAAATGTGCTGCTGAGTGACTGTATCTTGGCCTGGGGGCACCAATCTCTGAGCAGAAATCCCCACAAAAGGTAGTGAACACAAACAAAAATCTACCCACCATTGAGAAAATCTTCATGGAACGATGCTATCAGAGAGGAGCAGCAGCAATTAGCAAGGATCTATAAACCCAGGACATGTTCTCTCTGCTGCCATTAAGAAAGAGGTATCGATCGGTACCATAAGACTCATGCCACCAGGTTCAGTAGCAGTTGCTCCCCCTCCACCATCAGACTCCTCAACAACAAACCCAATCAGAGACTCGTTTCAGGACTCTTGCTTTGTACATTATTTATTATTGAATATTTATTTTCTGTGTTGGACAGTGTTTACATTTTTTTCTTTGTTTATATTTCTCTCTTTTGTATACATATCTTTTCTTAAGTACAACTTTTTGCACTACCAATAAGTAGAAATTCTGCTTGGCCCGCAGGAAAAAGAATCTCAGGGGTGTATGTGATGTCATATGTATTCTGACAATAAATCTAAACTTTGAACTTTAAAAATGTGCCAAAAATCAGCTGTGGAAACCAGCCAAATTTGAATTTAAAGTACTGGCAGAAGCAAATATCATAACTCAGTAGCAAGTAGTGCATAGTCATTAGTGTCAGGAGACAGCAACTGACAAGCATTAGGCTCTCAATGGTTTGGACAGCAGAAGATAAACAATGTACATGCATCAAAATGTCAATGTCAGAAAGTGAACTATGGAACTGAAGAACTACTGAAGATTTTACTCTTAGTCTACTTATTGTAGATTACTACTGATATTTCTTTAAAGGAAAGAAAAGCTATTGGTTGACCAGACTACATATACAATTGCCAATCAAGTCATACATGGTGGCTTGGAGTAGCTATACTGTAAGCCAGAATTCCATATACAGGTTGTACTTCAGACTTGATAAAAATTCTGTCCATCATGCATTTTATACCTCACAGATAACCATTCATCCCTTTTCATCTGCTGCCTTTTCCAAGGGTCATTGCTCTATTGTTGCACAGGAGACTATGTCAATCACATCATTTGATGTATCAAAATTGGCAGTCACTGTGACAAACTATCTACCCCACACAAAACTGGAAATTTTCAAAACACAATCTCTGCAGGACCTGACTGCATCTGAAAAGTCTAAGAATGTGTGGCTCTTGAAAACTTCTTGTATCCAGGACAATTGTCATCACAACATGTCCTAATATCTCTTGATAGCAAATTAAACCATGCCATTCTGAGCTCAGTTGTGTATCTTGGTATAAAAGTCTTCATACTAGTGAACAAGGATACGTTCACTGCTTCACAGAATAATCAGAGATGAATGAGGGAACTACTTATCATATCTTAGCTCATCCATCTAGAAAAAACAATATGACATCCCTCAATGTCTTACATAAGTATCTCTTTGTTTCTTTTATGATCCAAATATTTTGTTTTTTTTTCAGCATAATTCCCTTGTTGCTCAATTCTTGCCTTAAGAACTAACCAATAATTGATTGCTTTTATTAGCTGGAACCTGCCATTGCTCTCAATAGTTCAATGTATCTCCACGGCCTTTACTGTTTTTTTCACTCACAAGCACCACAACTGAAGCCAACAGTAATAAATATGCAAATTTCAGACACTTACAAATGGTAATATATCCTGAAAAAAACATTTTCTCGAATGGTGTCCACTAAGATATAATTACTACTGGAGAAGCTCAGCAGGTCAAACATTGTCCTTTGGATAGCAAAGGCAAAAATACATATACAACATTTCGGGCTTGAACCTTTCATCAAGTATGAGAGAATGCCGGCAGGTGTCTGAACAAAAAAAGGGGAGGTGGTATAATTACTGCTTAGTAATTCTATTAATCATAAATTCCAAAGAAAAGTCCATTTAAAAAAAAACATCTTTTCTTGTTAAAATATCTTGGCAATGATACCTTAATCTACCATATACACTCCATTTATTTTATTGCACTCTGTAAAAACACTGAGAACATTGGACAAAATTTGTCTTGTTTTTCCTTCCCATATTGCTGTCTGTGGGAATTTGACTGCTCCGACACTTCTTTGGCTTGGCTTCGCGGACGAAGATTTATGGAGGGGGTAAAAAGTCCACGTCAGCTGCAGGCTCGTTTGTGGCTGACCAGTCCGATGCGGGACAGGCAGACACGATTGCAGTGGTTGCAAGGGAAAATTGGTTGGTTGGGGTTGGGTGTTGGGTTTTTCCTCCTTTGCCTTTTGTCAGTGAGGTGGGCTCTGCGGTCTTCTTCAAAGGAGGCTGCTGCCCGCCAAACTGTGAGGCGCCAAGATGCACGGTTTGAGGCGTTATCAGCCCACTGGCGGTGGTCAATGTGGCAGGCACCAAGAGATTTCTTTAGGCAGTCCTTGTACCTTTTCTTTGGTGCACCTCTGTCACGGTGGCCAGTGGAGAGCTCGCCATATAATACGATCTTGGGAAGGCGATGGTCCTCCATTCTGGAGACGTGACCCATCCAGCGCAGCTGGGTCTTCAGCAGCGTGGACTCGATGCTGTCGACCTCTGCCATCTCGAGTACCTCGACGTTAGGGGTGTGAGCGCTCCAATGGATGTTGAGGATGGAGCGGAGACAACGCTGGTGGAAGCGTTCTAGGAGCCGTAGGTGGTGCCGGTAGAGGACCCATGATTCGGAGCCGAACAGGAGTGTGGGTATGACAACGGCTCTGTATACGCTTATCTTTGTGAGGTTTTTCACTTAATGTTTGCTGAATGCCAGCAGGGATTGGACTGAAGTGACATCAGACTACAGTTGTCATTAGAAGAAGGAAGTCAAGACCATAGAGATTATTTAGATTTTTCTCTTCAAGGCTCTTCTCTTTTGACTTATTATTCTGGGTGTGTATTCCTCAATTGTAATAACTGTTGATCATTGTTTTGCATTGATCTGACGTATGTATTGTGAGGCAGTTAAGAATGATCAGTTCCTTTTACCTTAATGCTTGGCCAGTTCAGCATGATTAGTTGGGGTAGATAGTTGTCTGCAGTCATTTAGACTAAACACGTGATATAGTAACACAAGGATCTGAGGACAAACTTCTATCCCATGAATCTTGTTAAAATAGGAGTATGTTGCATTCTATTTCTGAAGGTAATTTCAATTGATTTATATACATATTTACATTAAGATATTAGGAAGGACCTTACACAGCTTTATGAAATTGTTCTTTTCAATTGCATTGTGATCTATTTCCAGCACTTTTTAGAACCATAGAATACTACAGCACAGAAATAGGTCCTTTGGCCCTTCTAGTCTGGGCCAAACTATTATTCTGCTTCGTCCTATTCATCTGAGCCCTGACCACATCCCTCCATACCATCCCCCCACCCCGCCATCTATTTACCTGTCCAAATTTTTCAAAGATTCAAAAGTTAGTCTGCATTTAC
Source organism: Narcine bancroftii (assembly GCF_036971445.1). NCBI lineage: Eukaryota > Metazoa > Chordata > Chondrichthyes > Torpediniformes > Narcinidae > Narcine > Narcine bancroftii. The sequence goes on from NC_091470.1 coordinate 283,804,718, forward strand.
TAATTCAGCTGGCAGCTCATTTCACACTCCCACCACTCTCTGCATGAAGAAGTTCTCGCTAAGGTTCCCTTTAAATCTTTTTTTATTCCATAGAAATAACAATGTTGGTTAAATAGAAAGATCAAAGGCAGATAAAATTTAATGCAATTTTCTTATAAAAGGTCATCAAACTGAGACATTAACTTTATTTCTATCCCCACAGATGCTGCCTGACCGACTGAGTATTTCCATAATTCTCTGATCATGTGCAGATGGGCAGATCGGTTGTGAAAAGGTCCATCAGGCTCATAAACCATGAGGATTGTATCAGATTTGGAGTCTTGATCTTTGAAAACGCCTTTGCTCAGAAGGCCAAAGACTTGGTGGTGGGACTTGGTGGTGGGAGTGAATTTTATCACTTGATGGCGAATACTATCATGTACATTGGGCGTTATGAATAAAATACATTTCTACTCCCTTAATGAAGGTAACAACAGCTTTGTAAGAACAACAATATCATGAACCTAAAAAGCTGGACAAGTTTATCCAGACATGGTAAATAAGTCCTTGAAACAAACCTTTTCAATTAAAGATTACTATATTAATATTATTCCAAAGAAGTAAAATCAAAGTGCTCTATGGTTCAGAAAACTATGCACAAATTCAGCATAAACAAAGGGAATGTATTCCGTGGCTAAAGAATAATAATACTTCTTCACCCCCCTCTCATCCTCCACTTTTGATATCCATTCTCACAGTATCATTGGTCTTGCATGAGCATTTCCTGCATGTTCCAGTTACAATCAAAATGGAAGTTTAAGTAACTCACAGGAATTCAATAATAATCACCCAACACAATATTTTAAGTGAGATCATTGACAAATACTAATAAATGGGCAACTGGAGTTAAAATCTGCTAAAGGCAACCATCTAATGTCAATCTGGGAAGTTCTTCTGTATTGACAGAGGCATTTATATTTTCAGAACTACTTAATTAATGACTGACACACAAAGTAAGAGAGCCTTGGGAATATATATTTTAAACAACGTGAAAATCTTTTTGCTTGTTTCTAAGCACAAAAATGTTATATTATTATCTCTGTACCACATCTTATAGTTGCATTTGTGTGGTATAACTAGAGGACCTTCTCATCACCGATGGCAAGTTCCAGCAGAACTGCATCGTAACTCACTTTTGCCTGTGATGTAATTGAGTTATTTTGCCTGTGATGTTAATAAGTTATGGGTTTTACACATTTGTGAGGAAGTGGCCATTAGCATTCTTTATTCACGAGGACAATTCTTTTTTCATGTTATTAATTCTAGCTTAATTGTTACTTTAAATAGAAATCTTAACTTTCCAAAGTTTGATATAACTGAATTTGTTTATGATACACAAATCAATCATCGTGCACCATGCAAATTATTGCTTATCATTACTATTCATAGACAAGACCTGACAGTACATGATGCAAATTCAATACCAACTTTCTCTCAACTTGCAATACAAACCCTTTGTGACTCAACTATGTATTTAACATTTTTTCATTGTAATATTTGTTTGTAAGTACCAGTACTGTGCATGTGTATTTTTTGTCTTAATGTGTGTTTGCAGTGTGTTGCATCAAGGACCTGAGAAAGTTCTTTTGATGGGTTGTACTTGTACAATCAGATAATAAATAAACTTGAACTTGAAATTTAGACATACATCATGGTAACTGTGATGTTTTCTTTATTGTAATAAAGTAACTTGGGTTCTTTTAAAACAAGTATACTCTTGAACTCACTCAGGACCGTGTGGTGGCATCCATCTTCAATCCAATGAACTGCAACAAACTAGATTCTGGGTCCACCTAATGGTCAGGCGGATCACTAGCACTCTATCATTACATCCCTTTTCCTTGAGATGTTTAATCTAACAACATGACACACTAAAACAATATTCATTTCAATTCAAATTCAAAACAAATGTAAACACATCAGCAGCACAAATTTTATACATGTACAGTTCTCTTTCTTTTCGAGATTCAGTCTATCAGGTTTGATAACACATGGATTTTCTTAACACAAGTGTTTGTGTTGGCTCTGCTGGTCCAGTACTGTTTAGCATTGGTAGTGTTTTCCCTGCTACTGTGCAGGTTGGATCTTCTGCATTTGACTGTTCCTGCTGTGTGTCTTGTGTTTTCCACAGGCTCTTTTGATTCCTTCTCAATATTTGACCATCCTCTGTTTTGACAGTGGCCTTTTTGATTTACTTCCTTCAGACCAGTGGCCTTTTTGTCCCAAGTGTTGGAATCTCTAAGTCTCACTGTGTCGTGTTGTGCCAGTGGCCCTAAGCTTCTTGCTGACTTGTCATAGATTGCTTTTTGTCTCCATTGCGGACACTTTTGTTTCTCTATTCTTGTTTGGGCTTGCAGTGTAGGGAAGTGTAATTCATAGTTACGCCCCATTAGAAGCTCAGAGGGTAACATGTCATGTTCAAATGGCGAAGCTCTGTAACTCAATGGATTTAGATATGGATCTGAGCCACTGTCTAGTGTTTTCTTGAGCAACTTTTTAATTGAGTGAACTCCTTTCGCTGCTTTACTGTTGTAGACAATTTGAGGAATTCCATATCTTGCAAAGATCAATTTCATATATTTGATCACACAAGCAGCAGACATGTTAGGAAGCAGGGCATTCTCCGGATAATTCAATAGATAATCAATAACCAGCAAGTAATTAGTTCCATCCATATGGAACAGATGAGTCCCAACCTTCAGCTATGTTTCTGCTGGTAAGTCAGTTATTATCATGGGTTCCTTTGTCTGCTTTGCATGATGTTTCAAACAGGTCTCACAGCTGGAAACCATCCTGTCAATGTTAGCATTTATCCCTGGCCAATAAACAGCAGTTCTGACCCTCCTCTTGCATTTTTCCATTCCAAGGTGCCCCTCATACACCCTTTTCAGCATCTCTTGTCACAGTGATTGAGGAATGATAATTCTGTGCTGTCTGAGTAGAACCCCATTGACAACACTCAGCTCAGCTCTGATGTTATAGTATGGCTGACATTCACCTCTAGGCCACTCTTCATTCGGATTCTTGATGACCTTCTGTAGAATTGTGTCCTTTTCTGCTTCAGCTGTGATCTGCTTAGATTTCATGCCAGATACAGAAAAAGATTCAGTGTTCAGATTCACGTGGACATTCATATCTGTCTCTGTGGAACTTATTGTGGGCTTCACTCTGCATCATTGCCTTGGATAATGCATCAGCTAACACAATAGATTTCCCTGGTGTGTAAACTATCTTGACTAGGCTTAAGTTTTCACATGCTTTGTCACCCAGCAGTGATTCATGTCCCTCTGGGACTACTGTGAACCTGAAGTGGTGTTCTTTGGCTTTAACTTTCACCTTGAGTTTACATTTATCCTTCACGTTGATGCTCTGCCCATCATAGGCTTTGAGCTGTATAGGATTTGCATGGATGTATAGCTTCATCTTCATTGCCCTGATGTTGTGCTCACAGATCAAATTGGCCTTTGCCCCTGTGTTCAGCTTAAAAGAAATATTTGTTCCATTTGTATGTAATGACACAACCAACTTATCCTGCTCATCTCTGTTCATGTTTGGCTGTTCAATGTCTATTGGTTTAGAATCTTTCTGCACTGCCATTCCCACAAAGAATGTGTCACTGAGAACAGTTTCTTCTATGGTGTGCACAGTGTGCACACTTTCACTTCTGTTTTGTTTCCCTTTGGAATACATTGCTTTATATTGTGATTCTGCCCTTTTCACTTATTACAGACTTTTCCATCGACGGGGCATTGTTTTGGGGCATGCTGAGTACCATATCATTTACAAATGAATATCTCTCTTTTTTGTATTTTTTCTGTCTCTTTTTTGTTTATGTGTGTGGCCACACACTATGGCCATGGCTATGTCTTCATATTCACTGGCTTTTGCACTCTCACTGAACTTTTTCATGTGCTGCAGGGCTAATTCATTGGTGTGGTATATCATCACAGCTCCAGCTAAGGTACACCTGTCTCTAACAGAAACCTGTCTCTCCCCTTTTTATTAATAATCCTGAACACAATTTGATCATGGAATCTTCCAGCAATCCAAAATTACATGTACTTGGTTTTTATCTCGTCTATTAAAAAAAAATCAAAGGTTCCTCCCGGCAGCTGTGTGCTTGGGCAAAACATGTACATTGCGTACATATCATTTCCTTAGGTGAGCAGTGTTTATAAAAACTCTTGATAACCTTGTTGAACTTGCCTGGTCTTCTTCCTCAGCAAAAAGAAATGCATTGAAAACCTCTAGTGTTTGAATTCCAGCCACCGTAAGCAGCAGTGCAATCTTCTCTGTATCAGGTTTGCTAGTGAGTCCAAAGGCTTGCAGGTTACAGCATGAATCTTTGTTTGAACAACCTCCACTGGTGGTCAATGTTTCCAGTCCAATTTACAGCATCAGGACATTCACACTCTCCATATCTCTGCTCATAATGACTGATACACTCTGCTCACTCCTGGTATTTCTTCGACTCCTAGTACTTTTGATACTATGTGATGTCTCTTTTATTGTAATAAAGAAATATTTCTTTTAAAACAACTATACTTTATTAGCTATAGAACTCACTCACGACCATATGGAAATATCCATCTTGAATCCAAATGAAGCTGCAAAAACTAGCCTCTTACTCCCTCTAGTGGTCAGGAAGATTACTAGAACTCTATCATTACAGTCGCAAGCCATTTCGGCACATAAGCTCATGCTGCCCAATTAACCTACAATCCCTGATATGTTTCCAACAGTGGGAGGCATCTAGAGCTTACAGAAGAAACCACACAGACATGGGAAGAACTTACAAACTCCTTACAGATAGCATAGGATTCAAACCCCTGGCATTGTAACACCATTGCACTAACCACTATGACAAATATTCCTCCCATCTTTGAAGACTCCTTTTCAAATTGGAGTAGAGTTTAACTGTGTGTTAAGATCATATCGATGAACAAAATTTGATGAACATAGATGAGATAAAATTGGATTTTTATCTTTAAGTTTAATGTTGGATTGCTTGGAGAAGATACGTGTTATTTAAATTTCATAAATATTTTGTTAAAATTGGGACAAAAGAAACATGGAATATTACAGAAGAGCAACAAATCATTTTGCCTGTATATTATTATCACGTAAGAAATCTAATTAAAAATACCTTCATTGCACTCCACAAGTTTATTAATATTCTTTATTCTCAAGTTTAACCAATTCCCTTTTAAAGATGTAGGTTTTGATGCTGACATAGAGAACCGGAAAGCCCAAGATTGCTCAAGAATTGAGCCTGCAAATTTCTTGGTAACTCTGTGACTGGGGCTCATCATGACACCACAAATGGTTTGTCTTAAATGAGGAGAGAAATAAACAGCAGCAAATAAGTTCTAGGAGGAAGATAATCCAGTTGTGGATGACAGGAGGAGGTGAATATCATAAGGATTGTGGACACTGGAAGGGAAGATGGAAAATGGGGTATATTCCATTTTCTCCCACAGAAAGATTTGCATAAATAAGCTATAGCTCTCTTACATAGATTTCAAGCTACTGAGAAGCTTATGCCTCATACACGACTAACACTTTGACTTCAATGAACTAAATTTTCAGAAGCTGAGTGGTACGTACATGGCTACTGTTAAGTTTCACATTCAGAAGCTCACAAAGATTTGTCTCGAATAGTTACGAATCAAGTTTCTTACTGCTATAATATATCTCTCAAGACTGAGATGTTTTGGCATTCCTTGGGCTATTTTCTGCTTGATTTGGAGTGATATAGCTAATTACATGGTGAGAGTTTCTAGTGTCTTCCAGGTTTGACACTGGTCAAAGTGCACAACTAAAATGGAATTTCAGGAGACGTCACACAGTGTGTGTGTGTGTGTGTGTGTGTGTGTGTGTGTGTGTGTGTGTGTGTGTGTGTGTGTGTGTGTGTGTGTGTGTGTGTGTGTGTGTGTGTGTGCGTGCGTGCGTGCGTGCGTGCGTGCGTGCGTGCGTGCGTGCGTGCGTGCGTGCGCATGCCTAACCTCTATCACTTGGAGTCCCAATTCTTTACTCTTCACAATTGCTGTGAATTTCAATTTCCCCCTAGAAGTCTGCAGCTCTGGCTCGATATTCCAGAATTCCTCTCTCCATTAATCTTTTCTGTATTTCCACTTTTTGTCCCCTTTCTCTATCTCCAATCATGATTTCTTCTAGCTTCCATTAAACCTATTTCTCTCTCCCCTCAGCCTTACAGAATGCCCCAATTTTTCTCTAATCTGGGGGGAAAAATACTATTGTTTGCAGGCACTTGGTCAAGTCATGCCAGATTTCCACAGCAGTGGGAGAGATGTTAATTCAATTGAGCTGGATGCTTCTCTGGGCCATAGAACATAGGAGCAGAGAGGTCAGCTAAAACATTCATACAACATTAGTTAGCTCTCAGTCTAACCACTGGACAGAATTCGAATCAGAGACAGGGTATGACTGCACTGGAGAGGACACCTATGAAGAATTGGCCAGGACAAAACTTTGTAGGTTTGAGGAAAATCCAGATACGTGAGAGTTGTTTTCTTTGGAATGGAAGTCTGAAGGGAGATATAATTGAGTTGTATAAAATTGAGGTTTCTAGAATAAATAGAAAGGACCTGGTTTTGTTAGCGGACTGTTTAAATAAAGGCCACAGGTGTAAAGTAATTGGTGGAAGGATTCATGGGGAGAGGAAGGAAAAATAAATCACACAGAGGATGCTAAGGGTGTGGCACTTCCTGCATAAAATGTCATAAAGGCAGAAGCGCTCATCACATGCAAACAGATGTGTAGCAAGAGAGCTTTGACTTGCAGGGCTGGAAGATGGGAGAAGGTTGGGTAACTATTTCTGGACTGAGATAGACACAACAGGATGAATGATTTCCTTCTGTGTTGTAAAATAAAAACAACTGGAGATATTACTGAATGTTTTGGGGCGAAGGAGGCTGATAAGAGATGCTGAAATGGTAGGAAATTTAATTGTTAAAATACCTTCAGTGTTAGTAGCAGCTTGTAAATCCATGCTCCTGCCCAGAAGTTCCTAGGTTATGGACCCAAGACACTCATTAGAGTAGAATTAGCTTAAATTTAATTATTAAAAAAATATGGGCATTGGCTGTGAAACATTTGCTCTGTGAAACTTCTGCACAGCTACAGAGGAATAAAGCAAAAGAAAAATGAACCATTGGTATTGTTCTGTAGAGCTAGTATGCACTTGATGGACTCCTTTGATGTAAAAAACATGAGACTAAAAATAACCCAGTTTCTTCAACATCCAGGAAGCTTCAGTTACCCTATAATAAATCTACATCTCTCTCTTACTGCCCACCAGCCCATAACCCCCAAATGCACCAATTTAGTTACAACCCCCTATAACCACTTTATCTTTCAGCTTTCCAATTTCCAGGAAAAAGACCCCCAGGCTGCATGGTCTTCCTAGAGACATTTAATCCCTCAGTTCTTATTGCATCCTTGTGAATATTTCTGCAGCAATGTGAAGAATCAGGACTATTAATTGTAGTCCAAGTTTTAACCAACTTCTATGCATGCTTAAAATGATTACTCTACTCAACTATTAAATCCCTTCAGACGTGAACAGTAGTAAAATTTTAATGGTTTTATGTGCTCAAGTTCAGCGTCTGGAAGTAAACATTCACCCTTGATCACACATGCCAGGCATGCAGCATAATGGCCGAGTGTTTTCTTCTTGTTCACCCCCACCATCCTGCATTTGTTGCATTTTTCTTTCCTTTTGCAACACCACCCCTCACCCCTAATTAATATTAAAAAGCATTGATACAGGAAATTTGAAATAAAAATAAAATAATTGGAAATACTCAGCAGATCAGGCAGCATCTGTGTAAACTGAAATTGTTAATGTTTCACATCTACTTTCCTTTGATGGTTCTGAAGAAATGTCAATTCTCCAAACCTGATGAAGGGTCTTTGACCTGAAATGTTCACCACAGATACTGAGTGATTTCAGCATTTTCTGCTTTTATCTCATCTCTAATTAGTTGCCATAATCAAATTTTGCAATTGAAACCCTGACAATTTTTAATATAAATTGTGAACACAATATTCCCAGGTTTGATCACTGTGTTACAGAAACTCACCTTTTGTGTTTGTCAGAGTAGTTAACTTGCAGTTTTATGTAGTTTGTAGATCTTTGCAGAGATTTCCAAATTAATCACAAGAGAATAAATAACTGCAAGCTTCTGAAACTAAAAATACTTTATGGATTGAATTGTGCTTGACCTGGAATACATCAGCTGTGGAATAACTGTATTTATAGCTACTTATTAGGCCTTTATAACTGAACGTCTATAAGGCAGATTAGGCTTGTGACACTGCAAACTAAGGTTTTGCTTATTGATTATCCAATGTTGCTGTTGTGTGCCTTTCTGGAATGTGTGGATTGTGGGTGGTCACATTTCTCCCTGTCTGAAACTTATTCAGAAGTCACCTGTCAATCAAGGTTGGACTCCAGCCACCTATTAGGGGACACCTTGTTGTTGGCTAATTTAAATCACCTAGGGTCATTACTGGCTAGAAGCACAGATTAGCACAGTATATAATACCAACACACAGCACATTTTCTCCCTCTGCCTTGTGGTCCAAGCCCTGGACATCACTCCATGCCAGGTCACTACTGTGGACATTGATGGAAGTGATGCAGGTAAGGTATGCACTACACTGAAGCTGAGCTATAGTATTACGAATGATCAATACTTGCAGAGAGATGCACCCCTGTCAGTAAGGGAACCAGGTGTGTGTAAGAGTCCGTTTGTAGCGTGTGTGCGTGTGTTGATGATAGGTTCACTATTATCTGAGTCCAACCTAGGTCCAAGATGAATGTTTATATTGTTGCTTAAGTGAAATAGTAAAGGAGTACCATTTATCAATACTCCTTGTTTGTCTCCTGTGTGTTAATTAAAGTTACATGTGATTGTAACACTTGTGTCCAGACTCATCTCACCGAACCTGATACTCTTCCCAACACAACAGTTGCCACAAATCCTTTTTACTTTTTCTAAATATGTCAGATGAGCAGAAATGTTTAAAAGCAATTTAAAAAATGTATATACAAAAACACACATACACACTTTTTAAAAAAAGATAAAATCATGTCAGAACACTTGTGTAGATTGATTCACCTCATTAATATAAAATGGCACAAAATACTGGTGCTACCGGAGCTGCTATAACGAGAGTGCTGCTGCTGGTACAGACTCGGGAGATTGGGGAGTGATACACAGAGCTCCTCCATGTGATCTTACTACCCATTCATAATACCTATGGCCCTGTACAGGCATTAAATGGCCTGGTAAAGTGCCCAATGATTTTTAACATCAGGAAATCATGGCGGTCTGTACCCATTATGGTGATGTCCATGTTTGGGAGCAGACCACGAGGCATTGAAGTCTCTGGGGGATCAGTGAAGTGGTGCAAGACACCAGAAATAAATCGCAAAGTTCTGTAGACACTGTGTTTGAAGCAAAAACACAAAATGCTGGAGAAGCTCAGCAGATCAAACAGTGTCCTTTATGTAGCAAAGGCAAAGATACATAATCGACGTTTCATCAAAGTATGAGAAAAAGCTGGCAAGCGACTGAACGAAATGATAGAAGGGGGTATGGCAAAGGCAGGAGATGATAGATGGAGAAAGGAGGGAGGGGTCAGCAGCAATGACTGGGCTGGGTAGGTTAAAGAACTGGAAAGACAGGAAAAGGGGAGGGGAAAGAAAAGGCAAGCAGGTTTAATGGAAAGCAATAAAGTCAATGTTCATGCCACATGGCTGGAGGGTGCCCAGACAGAAAATAAGGTGTTGTTCCTCAAATCTGTGGGTGGTCAGGGAGGGAGAGCACATAAGGCATGGATTTACATGTGAGTATGGGAGTGTGACCCAGAATTGAAGTGATTGGCCACTGGGAGGTCACTGTAATTGCAGATGGAGTGGAGGTGCTGAGTGAAGAGATCTCCCAGTCTGCAACCGGTCTCGCCAATGTAGAAAAGGACACAGCGGGTGCACCAGATGCAATAAATAAGTCCTTTGGATGTACAGGTGAAGTACTTGAAATGCCTGTTTGGACTCCTGGACCATGGTGAGGGAGGAGGTGTGGGTGTAAGTCTTGCACCTTCTGCGGGCTCAGGGAAAGGTGCCCGAGATGTGATGGGTGGGGAGGGATGAGTGCATGAGGGAATTGTGGAGGGAGCAGTCCCTGCAGAAGGCCGAGAGGAGAGGAAAGGGAAAAAATGTGTCTGATAGTGGGATCCTGTAGCAAGTGTCAGAAATACCAGTAGATGATGTGTTGGATGTGGAGGCTGGAGGGGTTTTAGGTAAGGATGAGGGGGTTTTAAAGGGGGCAGGGTGTCAGGAAGTATAGTCCAGGTCGTTGTGGGAGTTGAAGGGTTTATAGTACATGTCAGATGGAGACAGAGGGATCTATGAACGGGAGAGTGTTATCAGAGATGGACCAGGTGAGTTTGAGATTGGAGTGGAAGTTGGCCGAGAAGTGGATAAATTTGACAAGCTCATCGTGGGTGCATGAGGCAGCCCCAATGTAGTCGTCGATATACTGGGGGGGAGGGGCTTTCCTGTGTAGGCTTGCAACATAAATTGCTCCACAAAGCCTACAATTAGGCAGGCATAGCTGGGACCCATGTGGGTACCCATGGCTACTCCTTTGATTTGAAGGAATTGAGATGAGTTGAAGGAAAAGTTATTGAGAGTGAGGACAAGTTCTACCAGGCAGAGGAGGGTGATGGTAGAGGGTAACTGGTCAAGCAAAGTGCTTTCAGACCTTCTGTGTGGGGATAAAGATATTAAGGGATTGGACATCCATCGTAAAGATGAGGTGATTTGGTTCAGGGAATCTGAAGTCATTGAGGAGATGGAGGGCATGTGGGGTGTCATGGATATAGGTGGGGTGGGATGGACCGGGGAGAAAGGATAGAGTCAAGGTAGGATAAAACTATGCATAGCTATTACTTGGAAATCAGATATGAAATTAGGGATGGAGAGGCCGCATGCTGAATTACATTCATGTATTCCACATAATTTATGTAATAAATATCATTTTTTCTTTAAAGTATGGAGCCCATATTTACAACGTTTTCGTTTGAAAGCATAAGAGACTCTTGTGAGCACGTCATGCTGGTAACCCTTAACTCCCTTATTATATGTATTGAATTAATAATTTTTATTGATGTTTTTTTTTCCTTTTTTTATATATCAGTTAGCATTAGTAGGTTGGGGGTGGGGTAGATGATGTTTTTTTTTGTTTTTATATATATACATACCAAATGTATTTTATGTATACTTTTATTCATTATGTGTGTATGAATGTGATTTTAAAATTATTAAATAAAATGATAGAAAAAAGATAGGATAAAACTAGTTCAGTGGGGCAAGAGCAGGCAGAAACAATGGGTCTACCTGGATGGTAGGGTTTGTGTATCTTGTAGGAGGTACAAATGGGCAATGCAGGGGAGGGAGAGAATGAGGTTGGTAGCCATGGAGGGGACGTGACTAGAGGTGATGAGATTGGAGACAGTGGCTTGATGTGTAGTGGTGGGGTCCTGTGGGAGGGAGTCAATAGGTGGATGTGTCTGAGAGCTGAAAGGTGAAACAACCTCTCACTGAGAAGGAAAAGCCTGGGAGTCAACACTAAAGAGGAGATCACAGCAGAGGATCAGCAAGTGCTCTATAGCCGAAGGACTCACACAGGCTGCTGGAGACTGGTTTGTAGGAACCAATGATAGGAACTGAGACTATAGGGGGTGCCGAGGGCAAGAATGTCTACTGAAGGGACCTCGGGCGTGAATAGCTTCCTGATTGCAATGGATGTTCAGATTTTGGAGCTCAGGATTTTCAATGGATCGAACAGGTGGCTGTGTGACTGTAGAGGCTTTTTTCTATTATTACATTTTGTCTATTTGTACATGACACCAAAGTAAGAAGTTAATCCAAGTAAATCTAAATAAGGGGAAATCATTCAGCATTTTTACTCTGTCCACATGGTTTGGTAAACTCAGTCTTATGGGACAGATTATATTTGATGCATCAGTAATGGCTGGCATAAAGCTGAAGAGCCAGATGCAAAGCACATCCTGCCCCTGAGCTCAGCACCAAATGGAGCTCCCTCATACTCAGAGCTGGCTCAGCTCTTACTTCCTAGATGAAAATATAAGGCTCGAAGTCCCATTCCCATCTAATTTAGGCTTACCACTTCTGATATTATCCTTCTGAACATGTTTGCACCTTCTTCAATGCCTCAATATCCTTTTTTGTGATAAATTAAAAACTGTAATGATGTTTTAAATTTGGACATATAGGATGGTAAGTCTGTTCTAGCCCATGAACCCATGCTGCCAAATTACACCCAATTGACCTACAACCTGTATGTGTTTGGAAGGATGAGAGGAAACTGGAACACATGAAGGAAATCCATGCAGTCCATGCAGACATGGGGAGAATGTATAGACTTCTTGTAGACCGGATTTGATCCCAGGTCGCTGGCACTGGAACAGCATTACACTAACCACTAATCTGACCATGCCATTGTACCAATGGAGATAAAATACATTGAATGAAACCCTCCTGCTCTCAGGTAAAAATGTCTAAAAATTATCTTTGGAATCATGGACATTATTTTCCCCTCAACCAATTAACAGATTATCTGATCACTTTAAACTGTTCTTTGCTGGAACTTGCTGCACAAAATAGTACATTTATATTTTCTGCTCTGCATCAATGAATGCACTTCAAACTCCTCTCTTGCCTGTGAAATTTAGAGAAATTATGAGGTCTTGAAAGATATAATAAAAATGAGACTTTAACTCCTTTCCTTCATTCTCTACCCAAGTATCATTGGTGAAATAATTGTTGGAAACATTCTTGGTTCTCCTGGCCCATGAGGAAACATTTTATAAAGAGTTTACCTAGTTATACCTCTGGTAATGGTGCGTGACAGGGTTGTAATGCGCGTTGAAAGAACCAAAGACTTGTTGATCCAAACCAAGGCTTTTATTAAAAGACTGGAGCATATCACAAATAGGTCGACCAGCCCAGAATGACCTGGTCTGGCTAGGAACAATCCTTTAAGATCTGCCAGTAGGTGTGGCTGCACTCTCAGCCAATCACAGTCATTGTACACTACCATCTGTACATATGTACATATACATAGAATCTGTACTATTACAAGGGTTAAACTTGCAGGGAAGGCATGAGCTAATCTGCATATTTAAAGAGAAACTTTGCTTCCTGTAATTTAAAATTGTATTTAGCACAATCCTAAGAATCTCGTTACATTTTAACCATTCTTTTATCCAACTGTGCATTGCTCCTCAAACAAAATTAATCTGATTTCTGACCACTGAAAAGAGAATTTTTATTTTAAACTTATGCTTAGTGTTAAATGCACGGAAATTTATGGTTACAATAGTGGCGGGTACCTAAACTAAATCAAGCAAGATCTTTCCTGTAAAATGTATATTATATTTGGTACAGCAAGACTTGCTGTAAAATGGCTCAGCAACAAAATTTTTTTTTAATCTATAGATTTTCCATGAACACTTTCAAATGAGAGAGAGAAAACACAAAAAAAGATTTATTTATGGAAAAAGGTCACAGCAGAAATTAATGCATTTTCTTTCATTTGTTCCTCTTCAGCTAAAATTTCCAAATCATAGGGTAGACTAATTAGGTCTGCTGGATGACAGCACAATGATTGCTCTACAAAACAGGTAGCACAAATGTTGCTTATGGCAATTATATTTTCCCATGACAGTGCTTTTTGTGTAGTGTAAGTACATTGCAGCTACTTTACATACATAGTATTTTCGTCACCTTGATCATTTCCAGCTTTGCTTCTTGTCACTTTTCAACAGTCCCAGTACACCTTCAGTTTCCATGAGTTTACCATACCTAGTCATATCCTAAGTGCATATTTTTCATTTTCAAGAAACAACAGCAATTTCACACACTTTTAAATATAAAAGGATAGAATATAAATCTTCCCCCCCCCCCCCACCCCTTGGTTGCTTTATTCAAAGCTCTGTTGCGGAAGTAGTGCATGCAATGTAAGCAGACCTAAATGACTAAACTGCCAACAAAGAATGTCAATACTTTAAAATTATATGCATTGCCTTGCTTTTACAAGCTATATTTCTAAGCAGAATTATTCATCATCGATAAAATGAGTACTTAATGTTGCAATATTCCACAGCATAAGAAATGCTGATGAATGGGAAAACCTTTCAGTTTCTATTCAATGGTACTCATTAACAAGTGTCTTGATCAATCACTGCAGATGAATATAGAGTTCACTAATTGGAGAAGTAAATACATTACTTTAAATTTTAAGGTCCACTTTGCCTAATTTAAATTCAAGACAACATTGTGCTAATTAAGTCCTGAAGTCATCAATGGCACTGTACTAGCCTGATCAGTATACAAAATGTTTAATTTTCATAAACCTAAACCCTAAATCCAAATAGGCTTACTTTATCAAAAGATTTGCTTTAGTTCTTGCTCTGTTTCTTTTGGATTCGAAACCTAATAACTGTCATGTTTACTTTGTCAAATCCATGTTATGTTAACAAGTAGAAAATTCAATCTTCGATACGGAATGAGCAACTGCATGTAACACTTAAACGTCGAAGCATTCAATGAATCAATGTCATTCTTCAATCGTGAATTTTTCACACAGGTACCCCAATCTTTATCATTCTTTTTTGGCATTTCTCTTGAGCAACTTCTCTGGGTTGTGGCAAGCTCATTGTGGAAGCTTCTTATTGTTGGAATTTTTTGACAGCTGGCTGCATGATATATCAGTGTAATAAATCTTTCCCACCAAAGTTTTATCATTATACCCTAGAAATCATGTTAGGCCCTTTCATTTGGTGTATTACAGTTCTCTTTTCCCTGTGTAATTTGGACCACAAGGTTTGATTACTGTAGCCTGTGTATTTTCTGTAAATAGCTGAGTCTAACATGTCTTTGTCCATAAATGGATCTTTTGGTTTAATTCAACATAAAAGTCTCTTCATTGAATCATCTGTTTAAACTGATAATTGCATCCTTATATAATATCCATATGGGTAAGGTACTATATCGAACTACAAAACCTACTGTCTTTGTTTTATGAGCATTTGTCCACAGCAAGGATGATATATGCATTAATCTGCTATTAAAATGATTTCATTCCTTTTCAGCCATTGCATTCCTTATTATGCCAATGGTTTTAACAAAAAAAAATGAAGTGATCAAAAGTTTTTGCATTTCTATGAATACACAATCTGTACTCGTGTTCAATCAGGTGTTTGCATGTAATCATTGTTAAGGCATTTCAGAATATTGTTCAGTCCACTTTTTTGTGCTATGCTTGACACACTGACAGATTTCCAATCAGTAACTGATGCTTTTTCCACACAGATATTAGCGACACTGGCATCACAATAATGTGGAAATGTCTTCCTTCTACTGTACTCTAAAGCTGCCAACCCTCAACCTACAATTTTTTTTAATAGAGTTCCTCTATGACCTCACCTGAGCCAACATGCACCCTTAGAACGACGAGCTACACCTAGAGGGGTAATATATTGAGTTTAATAGGAAGACAGTTAATAACCTTTTTTTCCCTCATGTACTATCAATCATGGCTTTCAGCAGTCTGCTGAATCAAAGCAAAAGTGTTCTTCACAGATGACTGATTAGAAACGCAAAATCACGAGATCCATCTTCATGGTCACTTTTATTATAGTCATTTTTAAACTGACAGCAACCTGCTCTGTTGCAGCAGAGTGGGCTTCACAAATAGTGTCACTCAGTGCAGCTGAGCATAGGAAGATGTAGCTCAGTTAATGCTAAAAAATAATTGGACCCACAGCCCTTCACAGACCCATTCAAGAATTTTCTCCACTCAACACATTTCCATTACACTCTGCTGACTGCCATTTTTAGGGTGGAACAGGGCTTGGATTTTTGATACTCTAATTTCCATTGTTTACCTGCATTTTGATTAAAAGCCACAATCAGTGCATGCATAAATCTGTAACCAAGTGTCCTCAAAATCGACCTATGACCGAAGACTAACTAAAACAAGGTAATAGATTATAATTTATTTTTAAAAACCATTTTGCTTTCCATACATTCCTCTGCTTTGTAATTATCTGTCATGCATCAACTATGTAACACAGCATTTTCTGCTAAATCCATATGATATCCACACTGATTAGTAATGCTTTCATTCGTCATTTGAAAATATGATATTGAACAATGCCTGCTGCAAGGAATCTTCTTTGTTCCCTCCTTTATCAAATTCATGACCATGAGGATTTTCATAAAGACATTTAAAGGTTCAGACTATGTCACTGCAAATCATATTCAGCGTACAGTGAAGTGGAAACCCTTTCGACACCCTGGAATCAGCGAAAATGCTAAACAAGAAAGTCAGCTGAGATCAATGAATACTAAACATAAAAAGAGCAGAATTATAAACAGTGTAAATTAAGGGTAGATATGTTTTTTCAACATTTCCAATTATTGACTTACTTATTGAGCAAAGTATATTTCCATCTACATGATACACAATTAGAGTAGATGTTAAATAAACCCAACACTATCATGATGAATATGGGCAAAAACAAACAAATTGAAAACCCCCTGCATCTCTAATCAAGCCTCAGCTCCTTTCAGAACTGCCATATTTTCTCAAAACAACATTCGGCCTCATCTCAGCATGAGATAATCGGTGCCTAATGATGAGGAACAACACTGGTGATTCTTTCCCCAAAAAACAATGCAGAGCATTTATCACGTTTTCTAATGGTTTTGCAGGATTATTGATAAACTTATTGCAATTGCCAACGTTTCAAAAATCACCTGAGGATGTGAGAGCAATAAATTTATGTCTTAAAAATGTTGCATCAGGAGAATTCAACTTTCTTTCCTTTACAACATTTATAATAAATATCCTAGCCTTTTGAAAAAAAGCAGCCAAAAATGCTAAAACTACATGAAATTGTGAAGTGCTGGTTTCAGGCTGATGTAATTTTTTTTTCCAGCCGATGATAATAATACTTCTAGGTCTGTAATACAGGATTATACTACTTAAGGGACTTGCATAAATTTTGTGCAAGCTCTCAGGAAGCGATGATCTACCACAGGCCCACTGTGAAGATTGGAGGTTAAGGAAGTGAGATGGGGATGCCAGAATAAAGAAAATGGTGGGAGAGAGGAATATTGGAGAGGCAGATAAAATATTGCAGAGAGGGAGAGATGTAGAAAGAGATGAGAGATTGGCATAGGTAATGTGGGAGTTGATTATCATGAAGAGGAATGAAGGGGGGTAGCAGAATATTGTGGCAGGAAATGGATGGATGTGCTTGGTCTGGGCAGGAGGACTGACTCAATGATTAGTAGAGAGAGACCAGAGTATATTAGCACTGAGGTAAGATACAATCATACCCCAGAGGCTGGTGGAGAAACTGCCCTTGCTGGGACTGAATAGCCCTCTCTGTAACTGGACTCTGGACTTTTTAAAGAGCCCTGATTCTGTCTCGATATGTTGAGCACCATTATGTTGAGCACTGGTCAATCTGTATTTGGAAAGGTTATGGCTGTCATGTGACAGCATTGCCCCCTACTTAGTCAGAGGACACACCAGCTGCCAATCAAGGTTTAGTTCTGCCCCACCCATTAGTGCACACCTTGCTGTTGGCCACATATAAATTTCTTGGACTGCACTGTCTGTACTTGGTCTTGGGCCTTTGGCTGTTGTAATTAGATTAACCCTCCTCCCACTGAGCTATTGGCCCCCAATAACTAATGTGGGCTTGTCCCTCCAGCTCTATAAAGGTGCCATGTGCTCTTTGTTCTCTCTCTTTGCTAGCTTGGGACCACCCTGCTTCACTCCAGGCTTAGAAATGTGGAAGGTGCTGGAGAAACTATTGGCAAGATGTGCACTGTTAAAAGGGTTGGGAGCATTTAATTAGTGTCCCTTGTAGCATAGAGCCATGCCTGCACTGAGTCGAGGGGTGGTGGGGCATTGTAGTGATTTTACCCTGATCATTGTATGTACCAGTTCATTGTGTGTGTGTGCTCTGCATCAGTTGCCTTCTGTAGATAAAATCCTTCCCTATATCAAAACTGTGTTCAGAGTCCTTGCCTTTGAGACCTACCATACCTGTTTCCTCCCTCACAACATCATCTTAGGGCAGTGTGCTCAGCACACGCCCGTTCACGCTATCAACCCAAAACTGCATTGCCAGATGCATTTCCAACAGAGTCTTCAAGTTTTCAGATGACATGACAGTAGTTGGGCTCACCAGCAGCAAGAATGAGTCAAAATACAGAGGTGGAAAATCTCATGAAATGGTGCACGTATAACAATCTTGAGTCTCAATGTGGATAAGGCAAAGGAGATGACCAGGGACAATCACTCTCCACTACACATTTATAGCTTGGAAGTGGAGATTTCAAAATGATTTTATTGTCATGTAATAAAACAGAAAATATGATATTATACAAAAATTTCTTTTAGTCACCCCTAAGGCACACAAAGATTTGCTATCAGCAAAATTTACCAAGCTCCCCTTACAGCCAGAGAAAGAGAAGCAAAAGAGTTCTCCCAGTGTCACTGAAATGGGTCTTCTCTTCTGCTTCTCCTTCTCAAATGGGGGTGATAGATTCTGTTTTCTGGTTCCCTGCGCCAGTCCTTTACTTCCCAGATTTGTCAACCTCGCATGGTTGCTGCCAATCATAGGCACTGCCATCTGGGGCCAGACCTCATGGTCGCAGTAAGTTAAGATAAGCCACCTTTGGCTCCTTTAGTATGCCATTTAAGCCTGTACTGATCCGATGGCAGTCAGATTGGGTGGTTAGACTCCATGGGGGAGCACGAGACTTTGCTCCCCACAGGAATGCACTAGTGGCAACACTGACATTACCAGCAGCTCTGGACATAAACTGGACACAGAACATCTCACTTATCAGTACGGTGCAACAGTGACTGCACTTCCTTTGAAGAATGATGGGCCAAGGCTACCAGTCACCATTCTGTCAACTTTCTACAGGAGCTCCATCATGAATGTCCTAGCCGGCTGCATCACAGTGTGGTACAGCTGCTGTAGAACATCAGATCAGAGATCAATCCACAGGACCATAAAAATGGCAGAGAGGTTCACTGGGGTCACCCTCCCCCATCAGCATGATTTAATGAGATTGTTGTTTAAAGAGGGCTTGCAAAACCAGAGAAGACCCCCACTACCCTGCATACATCATCTTCCAGCTACTCCCTTTGGGAAAGAGATAAAGAAGTATCAGAGAGAGAACCACCAGGCTGAGGAACAGCTTCTTCTCTCGGACAGTAAGAATGCTGAATGACGGCTAAAAAAACATTCTGTGACTCTACTATTTGTTAATAATATTTATTTTGATATATAGAATGTACACATGTACTGTGTATATGCATCATTTGTCTTTATGTGTTATGTCTGCACATGTGTTTTGCACTGTTCTGAACATTGTTTTGTTGGGTTGATGACAAATAAATTGGAACATGGGGAGAAGAATTATGAGAATAGTTATTCAGAAAGGAAATTTAAGAGTCAATTTGAAAGAAGATGGATGCATCATCAACATAAGGTTAGGTAATTTAAATATACTAAAATAGCCTCACACTGAAAGTTAAGGTCTGTGCCCCTGATTTTCCCAAACATAGTGATGTAAAAATGAGATTAAAGCAGAGTTTAAAGTCGCACGGTGAGTTGGCAGTAAATATATTTTGTATATATACAGGTAGATGACAATGAACTTGAACATAACCAAATTTACGGGAATGCTAGAGGTGCAAGAATTATTTAAATTATCCACCTTCTGACACAAAAAAAAACCATGAATATGACAACATTTCAGGTCAGGTTTTTAAGGAATCCTTGGGAACATTAAGGGGATGAAGGTGTGCTGGAAGCAATGGCTCAGTACATAACATTAATTTCTGAAGCAGAAGCTATTGCTATGAACTGTTGGAACTTGGTTCCAACCCACTTCAGCAACAGAAAATGAAGACTGATGCTTCAGTGCTGCACCTAGGGGATGTTGTATTGCTCTACTGTTTAAAAGAGGACACGGGGGAGGGGGTGGGGGAAGTTGTACATGACAGAACCGAATGCAATGTTTTAAAGATCAAGGAAGTTTTTAAACTGGTGTCCTGACCAATATTTCTTCCTCAATAAAATGGCAAAAAAGTCAGATTACTTGTTTGATGTTGTGTAGCTTATCCTTCTCAGAAGATTGAATCACAGTTAAAACATCAGGATACTGAGGGGATAGTAGTTGGATGAATGCTGAGGATAGTGTTAGCACATGGTTGGCAGAGAATTTCTGAAATCCATTGAACAAATGTTCTCCTGCGATGGACTGCAAGGACATTATTTATATTTTTGTTACCTGCTCTTGAGATGGCTGTCTTTCTGTCGGGAGAAAAAGGAGCAGATGAATTGATACCAGATGGAGTTGCTCAAGGCTATGGGGTGATGTGGGGTGGGGATGAAGGATTTGATAACTAAGAGCTTCATAGGGACAAGGTGAGTCTGAGTTTGGGAGATGAGAAACTGGGTTAAAGATCAGAAGTGGGATACAGCAACAGGGGAACTGGGGGGGGGGGTGGGTGTGGGGTGGAGTGTGGTCAGAGAATAGTGAGAGGTGTGGGAATAAGAGAACATGATGATGAACACTTTTTTCTACCTATATGTAAATAAATTTACCTTCTGAATTTAGCCATTCACAAGCTTGGGAAACCCTGACCAAGTGTGAAAAATAAAAACTCTGATAAAATTTGAGGCTAACAGCTCTCTGATTAAAAACAATCACATGTAAGATATTTTGTGAGAACAGTTTGTATGGCTTCCAGTGAGCTGTTTACACAAACTCACCCTTTCTACCAAGGACCATCTATTAATAAGCAATAATCTTTGCCCATAACATTCCCCAATCTGAGAGAATGTGTACGGACAAGCACATGCTTCAGTGGATCCAGATGTTAAAAGCAGGGACCTATGTGCCACCAGTAATTGGTTCTGTTCAGATCAATCCCCTCTTTCAAAATCTCCCAAGCTCTTTGACCATGGGGCACATATCCTGTTAGTTTCTTTTGCTTCCACGTCTACTGGTCCTGCCCCCACATTCTAAGTTGTTCACACATTCTCGATTTTACACATCCACAGTTTCTTTCACGCTGTCACCTATTTGCTTCCCTCTGACACCTTAGCCATCTTTGTTTTTCCATTTCATTACATAGATTCTTTCCATGTTTTCTGCTGAATGCATCACCAACCACCTGACTACTAACCATATCTTGCTATTGTCTTTCCCCTTTTTAAATGTTATCGTCCTGTAATTTCATCCAATTCTGACCAAAGGTCCACATCAGAAATGTTAACTGATTTTTTTTCCCACTCTATGGACTTTTTTTTGGGTGATTCCCAATTTTGCGTCAGGATTGAAACTGCTTAAATTTTCTAGATTTTGTTCACAGCATTGAATTCAGACTATGTTGTGCAGATTTTAATTTTGAGTTGGGGATATAAAGCTTCACATGATCATACTTTATATTTTCAAACCAATGGATGAACTATTTTAGTTATTTCTTAAAGTTTTCAAAAATATATTCAGTGTTCGTCTCAAACTAAAATATTAACTATGTCACCTTCAAACAACTTTTCTTCTGCACAGTACTTTCTTTCAGTGTGTGTAATATATATTCAGCAATGTTTTGCAGGATTTTAATATTTCTTCTCATAAATTATATTAATTAAAATTCTGTTAATCACAAACTGTATAGAGATCATTCTAACAAGTACATTTAAATGTAATATTTTGAGATCAATATTCAAACTATGATTTGTTCACTTTACATTAATCTGTCCTCTCTAATAATTCATTAAATGGAAAGAAAATATTCTTATAAAGCAAGAAATTCCAAGTGCATGTAATTTTTCTTTTCAAATAGTGCATTGGTTGAAGAAGTAATTCTTTTAATAAATGAAATGGGATGAGTTTGAAGATTTTTGAGATAATAAGGTTAAACAAGTCTAGCTACCAAATTATTAGAACAACATTTTCTTGTAGCTATTTTTCTTAAATCAATTGAAACATACAATATTGTGCAACTATAATATAAACAGCACTTAAAGCATTTCATGGCCACAAATGCCTTCAGCTACTACATCTGACAAAAAAATGCATCAAAATAAATAAAACAGAATATTCAAAATGATAGCCTCTCTTTCACAGAACTGCACCAGGGATACACTGCATCAAGGGCATCAAAATGGCTTTCAATCTCATTCAGGGAGTGAAAACAATAGTGATGACTCGGCATTTGAAATATACTAAAAAATTGTCTGGTAAACCTGCCTTCTGTTCGTTTTCATGCTTGTTCTCCTTCTCCCGTTGTAAGTTTTCTGAGGGATTCAGTAAATGCTGCTGAACGTTTGGAAAATCCACCTTGGAGTTCTTGCCTTCAGGTGAATTGGGAGATCTAGGCAAAGGCCAGGACAGTTATCTTTCAGTTTGTCTCACTGCTACCCCTTGGCTCTCTTTTCAGTAATCTTTAGGGGAAGGCAAACAAAAAGAGAGAAAGAAGCAGGGGTCATATAAAATGCATACATTGAGTTTTGAAAAAAAATCTTGCACTAAGCTTACTTTTCGAAGTCAAAAACAACTCTGAATGATTGCACTTTCAGTTAAATTTCACATGAAATTTAGCTTATTCAATTAAACAACAATATTGAAAATGTCAAAATAATAATCAAATATACCTTATTAGCTATATTAATGATTCACAGTATAAATGCCTTAAATCAGGTATTAGAGTAAGGTATTTTATAGACAGCGGATATTAAAATAATTCATTAGGTTTTCATGACTAAAACTGCAACATTCCAAATTTACTGGCCTCAATTCATCTTACAGCCTTCAAAATTTAATTTTCATACAGACCAATAAACAAGCCTTCAATCAGATTTTGAAAAATACATTCTGATGCTAACACCAGACTTTTGAGACATTGAAGTTCCGGTAGCCAATGCTGGGACCATGAAAAAAAAGTTTTAACTTATACATTTCAGCTTATAAAAATATGACAGTGAATATTAGAGTGAGTATTGGTTAGTAATATTGAAATCAGCAGACAACAAAATACATGCAGAACAAAACGTTTATATGATCACGACTGAAGTACTGGCCTGTACAAAAAAATAGCAATTTCTGCAATTTTATATCTTTCAAATCTGATAAAGCTGCATTCATTTTGTTGCAGATGCTCTGAAGTCTGTGTGCATACTTGCAATACTGATTGAAATCTGATAAGGTAGTTATCATTTTTAAGTTGTCAATAATGCAATTTTAAAAAATAGTACTATCTCCACTTCCAAATGAATAAGTAATATTACAATATTGTTCTAGATTACAATAAAATTGAAATATTTCCAATGAAGTAATCTTTAGAGAAACTCAGAACTGTTTCCTGAAGCTGACTACATTTTTTTTGGTAACGACAGCTATTCTTTCAATATTTTCTAGTAGATGCAATATATAACCTCGGAGACAACTTCAAAATTAGGGCTACAATAAAAGAAAATAATAATTTCTAAAAGATATACATTGCAATATTTTCTTTCTTTTTCTTTGGCTTGGCTTCGTGGTCGAAGATTTATGGAGGGGTAATGTCCACGTCAGCTGCAGGCACGTTTGTGGCTGACAAGTCTGATGCGGGACAGGCAGACACGGTTGCAGCGGTTGCAAGGGAAAATTGGTTGGTTGGGGTTGGGTGTTGGGTTTTTCCTCCTTTGTCTTTTGACAGTGAGGTGGGCTCTGCGGTCTTCTTCAAAGGAGGTTGCTGCCCGCCGAACTGTGAGGCGCCAAGATGCACGGTTTGAGGCGATATCAGCCCACTGGCGGTGGTCAATGTGGCAGGCACCAAGAGATTTCTTTAGGCAGTCCTTGTACCTCATTGCCTCATTGCAATATTACAATAGTCACAAATGTATATGAAGTCTTTAAATGTTTACTTAAATTATCCAAGTAATTTGAAATAAAAGTACAAATCGTTGGAAACACTCAGCAAGTCAGCGACATCTGTGGGGAGAGAAATAGATATAATGTTTTGGGTCGATAAGCTTTCAGCATTTTCACTTTGTGTCCAGAACCTGCAGTATTTTGTTTTTGTACAGGAAATTGTTACTGATAGGTAATTTAACTTTTCTCTTTGTACTGAAATGCAAAGAAGCACCAAAACGATCCCCTAATTAAAAATCACATTTTTGCTTTTTTTTAAACAAATATTCATCAAATAAGAAAAGCAACTCAGTGGTTCTCACAACCTTATATTTATTTTGTTGATGCACTTGACAACAAAATATCCATTTTAATTATTATCCATTTTGATATTTAACGTGGTGAAAGTTTAAAAAAAAATATTGCAACATGAAATTTGTGGATGAATGTTGTGATAATTCATGAACTAAAAAGTAACACCATGAAAAATATTTATTATTCTCATCAAAAAAGTGGTAATTTCAGGCAAACCTGAAAACTCTACTACCTTCAACTAGTATATCAACTAGGGTTGATAGATTTTAAAACATAACTTGTGACCATACGCAAGCATGACATCTAACAGTATTGACTATTAACTTCACTGATTGGGACTGAGGCTAATATCTTCTTTAAACAATTCCCTGTAAATTGTCCATATAAAGTCATTGAAAGCTATTTCTTAGGACAGAGTTGCTGTCTGGCTACCTGACAGTGTGTGGAAGGTAATCAATACAAGGAAATAGAGATGAGCATGAGACTTGAAGGTTTCAGAGCATTTAGTCCTGATAAAAGTAGATGGTGTCAATATTTGGGAATAACACAGCATTGGGATAATAGACAAAAGAGAAGTCCATATGTAGCCCAGTGTTCAAACAGGGACCAAATTAATGCAAAGGTACCAGATATTCCCTGAGGCAATATAAAACTGTATCTAAAGCAGGTAACACTGGAGTTTTATGAAAAACTGCTTTCAAAATTAATGCTTCCCCCCCCCCCCCAGAAAATGCATACGATGAGCATTCAGGTATTAAAAAGCTTGAATCCATTGTAATCCAGAATAAATAGCTTGACTATATATATTGAACATACACATATCTTCATATCCATGCCTTGATATTAAAATAAAATATATGCCTCTGTGATTAACAAAAAATTTAGTTGAGTATGCAAAAAATGTGCTGATTAAAAACAACTTTCTTGAGCAACATTCTAAATATCATGAAATAATTTCAACCAAAACAACAACATTGACAGTAGTTTTAATTTGGAAAGATAATCAATGCATTTTTTAAAAAAGCATACTGAGGTTCAAAATTGAAACCTGCTTTTCCTTGTTAAATATCCATTAACTTAAGCTCAATAGTTGAAATAAATTCCCGCTTGCATTGCCGATCCCATGGTGGATGGAATATGATATTATCTGTCATCCAGCGCAGATGTCTATGGAAAAGGATGAATATTTGAGGTGATACAAAATCATGGCGCATTTTTAGCATTAAAAGTAAAATGAAAAAGATAGCAAAGGGCATGTGGATGTTTAATCTGAAAATCTAAAACGAGATATAATGTTAATTTGGGATTGATGAATTTAAATTTGGATATATTCTTTAAAATATATATATACATTAATCCAAAGCATTTTAAATATTTTGTGCTTCAGAAGTTGCTCTGTATCCATATTTTAAAATACAATTAGAAAACAACTTTTAATCTTTGTTACCATGTTCAAATTAGTTTTATGATTAAAAGTAACAAACAATGCAAGTGTGTTTACTTGCTTTAAAACTGGAACTTGCCTAATTCTATTTGGACAATGAATGTTAAATGTAAAAAGACTGTTTCTGTAAGGGCCTTTACTGATATGAGGATATTAATATTTACAATGCAACATTTTATTTTTCAGCATATGTTAACCTTACAACATCAGCTTCTCATAAAAGGCTCGTTCATTATCAAGTACTTTACTTAAATTTGAGAGAAAAAAAAGTCTTTCAAAAGCACTTTACAATTTCATTTAGATTTTTTTTTCAGATCTGTACAGCAAATAATTTTCTAATATTATGCCACTTCCATCTTTTGTCACACTTATATACCAGAAAATTGGTTTCCTTTCGTATCTGGTCGTCGTTGAATTAAAACCATCCATTTTGAATGATAGTACGATGTCAAGGAAAAGTGAAATTGAGTTCTTTTGTTAAAAAATGCAAACACTTCCAGACATCAGAACAATTGAAACTAGTTTATTATGCACTTAAAGCAGAAAATAATGCTGGTTACAAAATTCTCACTTATAATTGCAACTGACTTTTGTGTTTATACCTTGTAATAAGTTAAACGCATCAATAACTTTTTTTGTCTTGATGTATTCACAAGCATATTTCAATTATTTGAACATAATGCATTATTTCAAATGATCTTTTTAAAATCAAATTATATAAACAAAGTGAAAGTAATTTATTAAATTTATGTAGTTTGTGCATTTCTTAAGATTACATATTTCAAATTTTAGGCGCATTGGTTACTTAAAAATTGAAATTAAAGTGTTTGCAGACAGGGGTAATAATCTAGTACACTGAGGTGGGACTAAGTAATGATTCTGCACTGTTGGAATCAACGATTGGTTTAATTTATCTTCAGGCATTTATTTATGCACAGGCATTCAACAGATTTTCAAACTAGCAATAGCGCAATGTTTTAAAAAAACAATGAATTAATTTAATAGTGCCACAGGAGAAACAAATATGAAAGCAGGGTATTTAAACGGGCAGCTTCTTATTCACTTTATGCGCTGAATAACAGCTCATGTATATTGCACAATAGATAAACGGAATGTCTTCTGATAATTACATTTGGTGTAATCACAAAATAGCTCCGATATGTGTGCTTTATGTATGCTTCAGACTCAGTGAAGAATTAAAGATCCAGACTATTTCTGATTTGGGGTGGAATGTGACGAGACAGCATGATAGGGTAGATTTATGGCAGCTAGTAAGAAATGGGGCTTGCAAAGGTTATGGCATGCATAGAGAAAAAAAAACTACGCCTGTAAGCTTCTGATTTACGTTGACACATATCCAGATGAAATTCTCGTTTGTAAATTGCCTGGAGTGGTCATTTTGAGGTTGCACTTTATGAAGTGTTTGACATCTTAGACAATGTACATAACCATGCCATGAACAACTATACAAAGATAATTTTAAATGTATTTACTAGTGCATTTCTGTAAATTCACTTTTATAATTGTGATATTGATTGGACATAGAGATAACATTCCTAATTTGGCCACAGTGCTATAATTGCCTCTGATGTGTTTGACATTGTTTCCCCCAGATTCCTTACATCCACATTTAGTGCTTCATCTTAAATTATATAAGTAAGATAAATACAGGCATGTTCAATGTCATAGTGTTTGATTGTAAATGACATGATTGAAAAAGGTGGAAGGTATATTTCAATGATTAGGATTTCATTTACCATTATCAAAGAAATGTGAGAGTGCTTTGCTCCTGACCCAAATCATGGCTGTCACTCGATACAATTTTTTTTAAAGAGAAGCTTTATTATTGGCCATACTTGACGCTACTCTTCAATTTATATGCAAAATGTAATCTCATTGTGTAAGGAAGTAATAATACTTAATGTAATAAAGCACCATCTTTCTTGGCTACTCCTTTCGAATGTATTACTCCTATTTGTGACGCTATTACAATCATATATCCAGAATAGTCGAAAGAAACTTGTGCAACTAAAGCAACACAGAATTCATTGAAAGATCTTTGCAATGTTATCTTAATATGTGGCGATTAAAGTTACTTGAAATCTATCAGAACTTTGCACAGTGCCTGAGGCAGTTTCAAGTGATGGGTAAATTGTCAAAGATTCAACCCTAGTGGGGCTGCCCAGTTGTTCAAGCAGTTAAGGAGTTGGCTTTCAGCCAGAAGGTCCTATGTTTGAGCCTCAAGCTGCCTGTCATTCAAACCCATTCACTATAACTATACACATTTTCTCACTTCTCAGTCGGCCCACTGGATAGGCTGGCGTGTGACGGTGAGAAATTAATCTTGGCCTGGAAAAATAGCTTTGGATACTTCAATTGGAACCTCATAAAGTAAAAAGGAAACAATTCCTTTGCTGTCAGTTAGGATAAGCCAAAGCAGAAATTCATACCACCCCCCCCCCCCACCCCAAAGTGCAGCAATTTAGTTCTTAAAAATTATGAGATGCATATTATTTATTTGTTGTTGACATTGTTAATGTTAATATATTTTTGTTATTTTGCAAGGTGACAGTGCATCTAATTTTTATTACTACAAAATTTACTAAAACTGATTTTCAATACGAGAAGTGCTAGAGTTCTTAAGGATTTCTAACTATGTTTGCAACAATACTATGTTCTAATCTTACATAATTCAATCATTCGTCTCAGGTTTACTGTTTTAATGAAGGCAGAAGAGCAATTTTTTTTGATAAATGAAATAGGAGAATTCCGACACAAGCACCAGAAACACATTAGTGGTTGTTTTGCATAATATTCCCACTCAATTGCTCTTTGCTTAAACTAACAGTTTCTTCTTTTCATTTTTCTTAGTATTGATCCTTCAGTCAAGCCAATTACAAGCAAAGTCATTTTTTGGTTGGATAAAACATTTCATAACTTCCCAAACATTAATGATTTAAAACTTGAATATTATACAGGGTATTTCATTATATTCTACATGTGCTTCCTTCCTTATGAAACATTGATATTTATTTGCAATTGATCGAATGATAATGATAGGAAAGGTAATACTCTTCTACTCTCTTTCTATAAGCTTTGCACTATCAGCAATATGGCATGAAACTCAACCCATATATCTTCATTCTAGGACTGAAATGCTCAAACACATTGCAGCCATTTATATATACATCTATTATTTGTGCCACTTTCAATGAGATTCACAATGCAATAGTTATTGATGAATAAGAATGCAATTTCATCTATGTACATATTCTCACTAAAACTCAATTGAGAATGGCCAAAATGATTTCACATGGAAGCATTGACAGCATTAGTTAGTGGAGACTCTCACTGAATTCATGAGTCGCATTCAAACTCAGGTCCCAGAGGAGAAAGAAAAGCAATCTGACATGTAATGCCAAGTCTCCAGCCATTTAGATTACCACGTATTGAAAAAAAAACAATTTTCTACCATTACAAAATGACAATGTCAACTGTAGGTGGTCCGCTACACTTAAACTTATAATCTGAAGAATTTCAATACAAGTGGAATGTTCCCAAATTGACCAGCTGTAGAAATGGGGAATTTTTATTTGTACAGTATGCTGCTTAAGATATACAGTCCCTCAGAATTCAAAACTTCACTTATACTTGCCAACTTTGCATTGTCAAGACTATTAAAAACCATTAATTTCCTTTCATTTTCAGAATACCTGTATTTTATTTGTTTATGATCATAATTTAAAATCATTTCAAAAGGAGTAAGCAGAAAATAAAAAGTAATTACTATTAACTATAAACCAAATAGCGCTGTGCATAACAAATCATCCAAAGTTTTTTTTGAGTGCCTAAATCTAATTTACTTCTTGGCTTTCAATTAGACTATGGCAACTTTACATCAAGGAGAAAACAGAAAGAAAATGGTAGTAGAGTATCATTGAATTTGTAAAGACATTCTGAAAAAAGACATTTTCAGTCTGAAATTGTTACCAGACAAGGTATGCATATTTTAGATGCAAGACTTTGATTAAATCAATTAAAAATAGTTACATTGAAATTGGTTTCAAATATGCACTAAGCTTTTTCCTGTCAGAAATACATTTTCAAATTATATCAATCAGCTAATAGCAACTTTCACGAACCTCTAACACTAAGCTTTATGGTGTTGTCAGTTAGATATAGGAAACAGAGATATGACAATTAAACTGAAATGAGAAATTTCACATTTCAATTTGCTGCTTGCTGGATATGAAGCAGTTCCACTAATTGTCTTTAAAGTACCATAAAAGATTCCGAATGACAATATTTAAAAATAAATGCAGCATTGATTAGGTGGCGTCAGAACCGCACTCAGAAGTAAATTTTGTTACTTTAACAAAAGTCTGCATTTGAAATTTAATCTATTGTTTGTTTTATCAGGATGTAGCATTAACATTTTTAAAAAAAATCAAGAAATACAATATTTTTTTTAAAAAAGGAGCAAAGCAAATCTTGGTCTGAAAGTAATGTGTGCAATTTTCTTCCACCAGGTATTATTCAGATATAATCCATCAGAATCAATTTTTAAGTGAAAGCTAAAGCTTTTATGCAAGATTCATTACCACATGTATACAAATTATCAGCATGAATACCTTATAAAGGGCATCACAGCAAACTGCATTACATATTAAAATAGTTAACACTGAAAATATGTGTATGTCTATATATAAGACACACACACACATACATATTCCTACAAATATATGATTGATGTTAAATAATTCTTAAATAACTAAGTTTAAATAAGTAAGAAGCATTATTTTAATATTCACCTTATTTGAACTGCCTATAGAAAGTATTCACTTTGACTACATCCCAGGATTTAAAATATATGATGTTAGGAATGAAGTAACATGACTGGTTTTACAAATAGAAAAGCAGCTGATAAAGAATCTCAACTAAATAAATGATACATTATATATTGACACAATATTTCAATGATAACATGGAATTATTGAGGCCACATGTTACAATGTATTACAGTTTTACTGAGGTAGAAGTGACAAAGAGTTAAGGATGCATCGTCTTTTCTTTGCTATTGAAAGGTACAGTTTTTCAACAATATTATGAGATGAAATCGTCAGTTTTCTTTGTTTGGCATCATTGATCTCATACTAAAACATTTGCAGTAATGTACTTTAATGCTAGTGATATGTTTTGAATTCTCATAATACTTGCAAATAACAAAATGATTTCAAAGCTGCAGCACCAAAATAGCAGATTGACTAAGTACATTTTTGTCTTGTGCTAAAGAATCAGTAGGTTTTAAATTACACCATCTCAAGTCTTTGCTCTCCAATCCCTTAATCCTGGTGGAGCAGAGGTTTCAGTTCAAGATAACTTCACGCAGAACATTAAAAAAAAGACCCAGAGAGCCTACCTCAAGTATGTTGATGATTTTTTTCAGCTGCAATCTATCATTTGTGTCCTGCCGTACAAAATGACTTCAAGGCAAAATCAGTGTCAAAAAATGAACGTATTTTCACTGAAAACAATCAGCAGCAAGAAGAACAGGACTCAGTCCTTTTTTGTAAGGTTGCATGAAAAGCAATAAATGCGTTCACATGAGACACTGCAGCCATTTGTACCTGTGGTTTTCATCACTTTTGACTGGGGTTCCTTACACGAGTGAGTCTATCTGAACTGCATGACTTCAAATGAAGAGGGAAGCAAGAATGACAGCCTTTACATCTGGTAGGCACCACTCTGCCTCTCATTCAGTTAAATAAGTTACGTCAGGTTTCAAAAAGTTGGAGAACTGAATTAAAGCAATTACGTCTGCAAAATGTTTCTGGCTAACATTGGATATATATACTTTTATGTCAATCACTGCCATGTGTTTTTAATAAAACATATACTTTGTGTACTTAAAATTAATCTTATTCTGTTAATTTTCCCTTGCCAAAATATGACAGGCCTAAACATATCTAATTTTACATAAATAATGAAGTCACATCATAAAGTGTGCGAGTTACTAAAATTGCTCAATTCAACCATAATTGTGTATTCATGTGTCACGCCCATCATCTGAAGTAATAATCTCCAGGTGCTGTATTTTTGCACAAGGCAAAAGGATAGTTAGTAAGATGTAGAATAATTTTGATTTAGTTCTTTTAATTAAAAATGTTCAATAGTATTTGCATAGTGCGTTAACCAAGCAGATCCCAGTCCAGCAGACTAAAATGTGTATACCTTCCACAAACAAATTCATCTTAACAGCATATTTTAACAAACCATTTGAGCTTCATGACTGGTGCATAATATTTTTTTCAAAGTTGTTGAACATCATTTTAATCAATTAATACAATTCATTAGTTCAACCGATTAATGTCATTTATCTTTTTGTTTTCACCCTGTAAAAAATCAATTGAACTGAATGGCTTCTTGTTGAAAAAAGTCTCATGTGAGGGCAAAAGGTTAAGACATGTGTACAGCAGTATATAAAGCCTACAAATAATTGCAGTTAATTTTACATCTGGCTGCTGGAAAAATAATGGGCTAAGCAACCCAGACTGAATAGTTTCAAGTTTAACTCTCCTGCATTAATAACAGTCAAATACAAGTTTCACACATCACAGCTAAAATTGTTCCAGCTATTCAGCTAACAATTTTGTCAACAACTAGAAAAACAGAAGAACTTGGCCTATTTGGCATTCCTTACCTTATTTTACTGCAAGCCTCATCAAATTTATTTGACCTTAATCATTGTTTCCATCAGTTTTACAGTGATGTAAAAACCTCCTCAAAACACCATTTTCTCTTTCGTTACCAAAACCTAAACCTAAATAACTGATTCTGTTGTTACAACCATCACATCCTGAGTCTTGGTTTGGAATGAAGAAGGTGTAATTATGTCCTCTTTGCAATCTTTTTTAGATTTCTACTGATGCTAGCGAGTCTAATCTCATTCTCGCTTCTGCACCGCAGACCACAGCCTGTTTCGAGCAGCCTGGAAATCTCTTACATCTGGAGAAGCAATAATTCATAGGATTTTACTTGACAGCCATGACAGGCAGCGGGGCAGCCAGAAACAACTGTCTCTTATGTTGGACTATTTGCAAAAAGTCAGGAAAGGAGGAGCAGGCATAGGGACCACATCCTTTCGCAGCATATGCTGGCGGATGGAACTCTTTCATTGTCTGCCAATGGTCTGCAAAAAGGCCTTAAATATCACATTGACAGTAGCTATCACTTCCAAACAAAATTCCTTGCAGTGTGCTGAGCTGCAAAAGAAACTCTATTGTCTGGGGTGAGTCATACTGAATAAGACCAAGTCATTTAAAAAATAATATTGTGTGTGTTTATTTTCAAGTACCGTAATTGGATTTGTGGACAACGGTTCATCTGCACTGTGGATAGATTAGCTTTTCCATAAGATATATCCGCAGGGGTATCAAATCCAGTGGTTAGTCAGGAAAGGCCAGCAAGGTGCTGGAATTTAATGCGGCAGAACTGGCATATAGGTAGCAGCAATGCTGGTGTTTGATGGCTGCAACAGCAGAAATAAACAATTTCCCTTTGAATAGGTCCATTTCTTGTATGTACATAGCAGAGGTCTATCTGCTTCCAGTCAGATGCAGTGGTAACTGATGTGATGACTCGCCACAGATCATGTGGAACCAATGTCCAAAGATTTGCATTTCTGCCCTCCCCAGCTGCCTGTAGTAGCAGCAGGTCACTGATAAATCATCTGTGAAGGTTCAGCTGGGTAGTGTTTCATCACACCTCCCTATTCATAGCCAAGGCTGATTTCTGACCTAAGGGCAGAAAGGCCTAAGAAGGGATTGGGTTCCCCCACACACCCATTATCAGCTGCATTCACTCAGTGCCATCAGCTGAGTCTGTCTAAACGGGAACAGCTGATCCTTACAACAAAATATATATAATATATAAACATTTTCTAGTAAGCGGTCCCCAGCTGCCTTTCTCAGAGCAGCACTTTAGGAGTAACTCAACAACAGCGCACCCATGGGCAGACGGAAAAGAGAAATGTTCAAAACTGGACCAAGTGCTGCACGCCAAAGAAAAACAAATCCGATGCCAAACTACACATCGTTAACTCAAATCTGTTCCATGTGGAAATCAGAATAATAATGTGAGGGAAAACGACCAGTGATCTTGAAATGATTTGGCTTGCTGCCTGTCAAATATTCACTTTTGCTTCCACTTCTGCAATTACTGTAGGAAATACATTTTCATTCATTTTCTTTTATCCAAGAACAGCCCCTTCCCCCTCCCCCTTCCCTACTCGCTTGAGATTGGAATAATTATCTGATTCACTGCCTCCATGAATGTTAACATTTTGAGCCATGCTTTCCTGGATGTTCCGCTTTTCTCTCGCATTTTTGCCTCCTGCCAACTAGCCTCATGTGCCCAAGGATTTAAGGTTTCTAATTAAACTGAATAGGCAGCAAAGTCTCTTTCTCAGCCCCCATCTCAATGTGCAGTTACAAATGTATTTCATTCAGTCAGCTTTTATTTATGATACTGGATTTTATTTTTTTTTCCTTTCTTGTTCCACAGCACAACATTCCATCCTGGTTTAGCACAATGTATTTAATAACGATGTTGACTGTTTTAATTACCCTATAAAGCTGGCTTCCATTGGCATTTGACCCTCCTCAGAATTCCACAGAAACTGCAAGACGATAATAATTACCAACTGACTGTGAGAAAATTAAACAAAAAGATTCAACATTCTAGACACTTAAACAACCTGTAACATCACATAGATAAATCACTGATGAAGCAGCAGACTTAGCTGGAGGATAGCCTTTCAGTGTTCAATTGTGTGATCACAAAAATAACATTCAATATATTTAATCATAGACTTAAGACTTCCTTTCATCTACTACAGCAAGTATTATGGGCTGATCTACTTTCTAAATGGTATTTCAAATTTGTGAAGGTATGGTTAAAATGAAATTTTTGCCTTTGCAACAGAACACTGGGGTGACAATATGTCTGCAAAATTTTTTAAAAAACTTGGCTGATCTCATCTTGTCTCGAAGCCCATCACATACCTGCTGGCATTATAAAATTGTGTCAGGTCAGGTTTAAAATTGCTATAAGTGATCTCCCAGATAGCTTTTAAAATTAAGCAGATGTTTCAATAATATTTTAAAATAATATTTTAAATAATATCCCGATCTCAGTTTATAAATTACACTGCCAGGGAAGAGAATTCTGTCCACTTCCTTAGCACAGGAATTAAAGTTTGCATTGTGGAACAGGGGCTATTGGTTCTGAATTATACCTTACAGCTATCGATCTCTAATTAGCAATTCAGCAAAATGGCAGTCACAAAAATATAGTGACTCAGTACAATGTGGTAACTTAACAAACATGCCGAAATTACAATAAGTCGTTGAAAATTTGAGTCTTCGACATCTCTGCTCCTAATTCCAATTCAGAACGCAGCATTTTACCTGAAAACTTGTTTTACCTGTCAGATCTATATGCGACGCTCCCCCCGTTCGTTCATGTCATCCAGATTGGCTCGAAGCCAAAATCTACCAACAGCTTTATCAATGACTATCTTGGACTTTATATAATGTTAAATGAAAAGACACTTAATTTTAATCAATCCTAGAAGTTAATATTACTTGGAGGAAAAAAAAAATCAAGAATTCTTTTTGAGAACCATTGTTTTTGGAAAAATTGACTTGAACAAGACTACACAAAATTAGCTGAACGATCTGAATATGCGCAATGATTAAATGTGCACAAAAAAACATTTCCATTGATAGAAGAGGAAATATGCATCACTGGCCATTCTGATTACCATGACTGGCATTTCACATTATAATGGCAATAGATTTGAGACTTGCTCTGACAAACCAACGTTCCTAGCACACTGACACATTATTAACCTGTTTTCTCATCATATTTAGCTCCATATTGAATCCAGTGGTGGAATCCAGACTGGGGGTAGGATTAGATCTGGGGCAAAATCCAAGCTCTCACTGATTTCAATGGGCGTTGGAGAGCTGTTGATTCTAAGAGAGGAAAGTATATTACTTTTTGAAAATGATTCTAGTTGATCCTTCAACTATTTTCATTCACTTTTATGTGATAAAATCATTTTTAACAATTTTAATTTTTTTTTCTTCTTCAGTCCAATCAATTTAGATATTAGAAGCTTTAAAAATAATTAGAATTAACTCACAGTTTTGGCAGGTGGGAAAGCTGGAGTTCAGGAGTTTGACGACAAAGATTTTTGGGCAGTTTTGGAGACAAATCCTGTTCACTCATCCAGAGGATGTCACCAACCAGGAGAATTCAGAATGCTTTAGGCCAGCAAGATTTCCCTGATATCTACATGGGAACCTTGCTGGTGATTCTTCACAGGGAAAGAGGTCAGCAAGATCTGGTCCAGAGTGCATTAACATGTTTCATTAAAAATGGTTATCTTACAGAACAAGAGTATTGATTTTAATGAACACCTAATATAATATCACAAATCATATCTGGCAAAATCTTTATTACAATTTCATTGATTAATGCTGATATTTATTCCTTTTATTAGTTACACAGTTTACTGGCATTCCCTGGGTTGTCCTAACCAAGCAAGAGCATAAATATTAAAAACTTATCAATCTGCAAAAGGAGAAATGAAAATTTAATCAACAAGTTAGCTATTGCATTTTTCATAAATACTGTATATAGAATGTTTTAATACGGATTTATTCCCAAAAGAATCCAATTTACATTTTATAACAAGCCAAGGCTATATTCAAACATCACTAACTATGTTACTGCACTCACTGTTGAGGGGAAATATAAAATATGTACAGAATTTATGTTCTCTTAATCCCCCCTGGACATCCCTTTAATTGGTGTGCTTTGAAATAATGTTCTCTTCATAAGGAGCAATCATGCCAGCAGAAACAAAGGAAACCGTTGGATGCTGAAAAATATACTTCACCTGCTGCAATTAAAATTTGTCTTTCTAAATATCGAGATGGTTTGTGTGGCTGTGAGTATTCCTTTAATCTGATCTATGATTAACTTTGAGCAAGAATGCCCATAATTATAGTTCGAGTTGTTCTCAATTAGAGCAAGCAAATGTTCAAAAACCTAATGCATAGCATCTAGCAAATGATCATCAGCTGTTACATCTCTCTATAGTTTACAGTACCTTCAGTACTTGGCAATTTTACCTGGAAACAATGGTGCAAAATCCAGGTAGGGAGTTTATGAACAATGTATTTAATGCTTTAATTATTATCACCGCCATTTGTAAATACACTCCAACATTACTGTTTGAAATCAAAGACAATGTCAATAATGATGGTGAAACAAGCTGCCAGCACATTGCAAAGCTTTACTGACAGCTTCCCTATTTGTTCTAGGTGTTTTCCATCTTCTTTCCACTGTGACTTCTTCAGCTCTATTATACTCTGGGTGCTGCCCTGTTTTCATATAACAGCTCCCACTACTTGATCCCTGCTTCATCTACTCTGCAGGCCAAGGCATTTGTTGGGCCTATTAACACAGCTTGAGCCTTATCATATTTTCTATCTGTGGCTGTAGGAGATGTCAGGAGATGGAAAATGCTGTGCAGGCTTTCATCCTCCCTCCCTGCACTTTCTTCATAACCACAGACAGCACTTGTGTCAATGCCCTCCCACCACTAGCTGCTGGAATCTCCTTAAATGTGTCTAGGTTTGCCATCTGCACGGATAATGCTGCTAAGTCTTCACCATGATTAAGCTGTCAAGATTTATTACGTTAAAAAGTATCAGAGTTTTGCACTGCAACCTTTGACCCCTGCAGCTCCACCTCTTCAGTTTTTTCCCCTCCCCCAAAATCCCATAAGCAGAGTGCCTCAGTTGACCTTGACCAATATGTGTGCTGAGGGAACATTAATGAATTTTGGCCAATATATCATCAAACTCCAAATTTAATCAAGCCAACATGGCAGAGAAAGCTAGCTGTGATTAACTCAAACTTTGATGCTAATCTGTTAATTTTAGTTAAGTTGGCATGATCTGCTTGTTAATGCAAAGCTTCTTTGGCTGAAACTGTACCAGCTGGTCATAGTTTTTGCTACCAGATCCTGAAATTACCTGTTCTGCAGCTGCAGAAAGAAATTGCTTTTTGCAGTTAATTTATATCAAAAAATTATAATGGACCAGATTATTGGTATGACTAAGTGGTAATAATACTGATTTATCTACATAGCATTTGCAATTCATAAATATAATGACAAGTTTAGCTCTTTTTATGGGTTAATCAAAGCATTAAAAGTAGCTTTGCTCAATGCTTTGCCAAAATAACAAGGATTCTAAACAATAGAACTTATATAAAAATATAAAATCTTTTCCTGAATTACATCAATATGGGAAAAATGCAATGACGTCTACACCCTGTAAAATTACTCCAGTAATAGGCAATACAGAATACACAATGAGGTAGCAAGGGAAGTGGACTGGAGGTGTCATAAAAAATATATTGTTGAATGATGTTGCATTTCATAATTCACAAGTGCCTTGACTGCCTCAAAAGGGGGAAAGTTTTCATACATCATTCCTCACAAATCATCCGCTCTGTTTATAATAACTATGAGATGCTTCGTCCTTCTGCATTTCCTAAAAATGATATACCAGCAAAGTGAACGATCTTGTGTCAGGATGTGCAAATTATTTTCCTGTCATTTATGCTTCTGACATTAAATGTTCATTGTGTTGCTGTATTTCCGATGCCTCCTACCAATTGTTTTTCATTACCAATCACCTCCTCACCTGTATAGACAACTTATGTTGACAAGGTGCCAGCCACTCTTCACAAAAAGCAAGGGAAATTAAAAAATAGCATCCTATAAAGTAGAGGATTGGTGCTGAATATGCTGTTGGCCATGCTAGACAGGAAGGTCAAGATACAAGAGGCCTCACAGCTTTTATTTTCAAGAGTAGGAAAATGCACATAACAGGAATTTTATTCACCAGAGTTGTTCAGAACAGGACTGATGGTATAAAATAGCAGATAGTTATAAAGCCAAAAAATGTACTTGGACCTTGTATTTGTTTTGGCCATGCTTAAGCATGGTGTTTCCTCAAATCAGCTTGATACAATATATACATTAGTATCATACTCCTTGCACAACATTTATTTTGTATTCAGTCTACAAAGTCACGACACTGAATTTGGTTTTGGTAATATAATGTTTTTACAGTAGATACAGCAGAAAAGATGTGTTTCTTTTTCCCAACGTCCAAGGATTCCAGCCAAATGAATGATATGCAAGCAAAGAGACCTGGCGTTACTGGCAATGGGCAGAACTCCAACAAGCTGCCAAAACCATTTGGAACCCTAACATACTTCCTTAAGCTAGGAAGTCATTACTGGCATGCGACAGGTTCTTGATGATGACAGGCTGCCACTCTCTAACCAAATGAGGACACCAACTAGTAAATTGGGCCCAAGAGATGTGGAATTTTTCTCTGAATGCAAGGCAATTGCCAAGCTGAATATACAAGAGGCCATTATAATCCTTTTCCCTCTATAAAAGGTAGGTTGTTGAGGAGTGGGAAGAAATGTTGCAGCACAAGATCATTACTAACAAAGGGCAGAATGACGGTAGGCTTCCACTCACTTTTTAGTTCTACTATCTCCTATAAACTGTATCATGAAACCCCAAAGACAATGGATTGAATCTTTGATATCATCCTGGCTGACCCTGCAGACTCTGAGCCAATTGTCTTGGCAAAATGGATTTTTTTTTTCCAGTGATAGATGTCTGGATGTGAATTTGCCAGACCAAACAAAGTAATTTGAAAAGATTTATTTTTCAAACAGGAATTTAATACCAAGGTTCAAGCAAAACTGTTATTTCCTTTATTCCAACAA
Organism: Narcine bancroftii; assembly: GCF_036971445.1. Taxonomy (NCBI): domain Eukaryota; kingdom Metazoa; phylum Chordata; class Chondrichthyes; order Torpediniformes; family Narcinidae; genus Narcine; species Narcine bancroftii. The sequence continues at coordinate 283,844,458 of NC_091470.1, forward strand.
ATCAAGTAAACCAAATGGAAGGGAAAAATTAGAGAGTGTTTCAAAAGCTTGGAATCCATATTATAGGTTGCCAGTCGAGCATTTGTTCACTTCAGTATCTTAATCATTTAGAAATGCAAGCCAATTAATTGTTTTTTTTTAACTGGTTAACTTACAAAATTGACTAGTTCTGGTAAATAATTTGTTATTTCAAATTTTTTTGTCATTTGTTGTGAATTATTTCTGAAATGAACAAGTCAGAATTTTCAGGGCTAATCAAACATTTTGAACATCACCAACAAGATTTTGCCCCTACGTGGAGTCAGATCTCCAATTCTTCTGCTCTAAAATTTGTAAATAAAGTTGACATCATTATAACATATTTAACTGTGATTTAATTGTATTGTTGTACACATACCCAGATTAAGTAGGACTTTGATACAATTTTGATATGTTCCTCATGTTTCTACACTAAGAACCCACAAGGGTAAATGCACAACACCAGGTGAGGAAGAATTCAAAAAGAATTGAAGATGCAAGAAACAATTAAATAATTAACATCAAGTGACTTAAGTTTAGAACTGAGGAAGAAAGTGGACTGAAGTAAGACATTGATAAAGGAGTCTTTCATCCATAATGTGGTTGGAATCTGGACCACGCTGCCTAGGTCATGGCAGCAGGTGCTCTCCCAACGTTCAGTCGAAAGATGAGAATTTGAATCAGACAGCCAAGCTCTGGAAATGGGATTAGTATAGATGGACACTCTGAGAGGTTGGGGTGAAGACCCTGTTTTCACCATGTATGATTCTTTGACTTGGTCATAAAGCAATTCACTGTATCGCCAGATCCAGCTGTGTCATCAAGTTTGCAGATAACAAAACAGTAGTTGGCTTCATTAACAATGAGTCACACTTAAGAGGTGGAAAAACTCAAGAAATTGTGCAAGATCAACAACCTAAGTCTCAATGTAGACGCAATGCAGGAGATGACAGTGGACTTCAGGACCAGGAATGACCACGCTCCACTACACAGCAACAACTCTGTGGTAGAGAGAATTTCTTGGAGTTCACTTAACTAGTGACCTATACTGGATACTCACAACCTCCACTCTTGTCAGGATGGTGCAACAGCGACTGCACTTCCTGAAAGGATTGAAGCGGGCAAGGCTGCCAGGCACCACTATTTTATTCTTCTGTTGGTGCTCCATCGAGAGCCTCCTGGCTGGTTACATCAGTGCGGTACGGTTGCTGCAGAGAAATGGATTGGAGGTCAATCCACAGGACCATAAGAGTGACAGAGAAGATCATTGGAGTCTCCATCCCCCACTCCATTGACATGATCTACTGGGATGTTTGACTGGAGGGTGCACAAAAACATCAAGGACCCCTTCCATCCTGCATACAGAATCTTCCAGCTGCTCGCGTTGGGAAAGAGATATAGGAGTATCAGAGCACCATCAGCTCCCCCAACACCCGCCACACTCCTGCCCCCTCACCCCCCACTGCACCCACCACTCCCTCCCTCCCTCCCTCCACACTCCCCCAGCCCCTCCCCTCTCTCTCCCACAACCCCTCCCCCACCATCACCCCACCCCCTCCCCCCCAATTGACGTGATCTACTAGGATTGTTGGCTGAAGAGAGCATGCAAAATGTGCAAAATCTTTGAGAGCACCTTCCACCCTGCACAGAGTATCTTTCAGCTGCTCCCATTGGTGGAGGAGATACTGGAATAACAGAGCCAGCACCACCAGGCTGAGGAACAGCTTCTTCCCAGAAGCAGTGAGAACGCTGATTTACCAAAGTAACTGCTCATACTAACCATCTGGGACTCTCATATGTACGAAACAATATGCATTTATTGATTGATTTTTTTAAAGATACAATACTTGTCCTGCATATGTATTATTTGTCTGTAAGTGTGTTATGTCTGGTTGTGTGTCTGCATGTTTTTGCACCGAGGACCAGAGAATGCTGTTTCATCGGATTGTACTTGTACAATCAGATGACAATAAACTTGCTTCTGTCACTTTCACATGTTTTCTGGCCCATGCAAGGCAAAAGATTGCGCTATGAGGTGATGGATAGACAAAGTCATTCTGATCCCATACTCCCAGATATTGTATAGTTTATAAATTCTGAACTAAGCACTTTGGGGCCATACTTGATTAACAGATTAAATTAATGAATGATCCAGATTTAATATTTGAAAGCACATGTAAAATTGCCCCATTGATGGAGTTTACACTCCCAATGAATTTAACCAGTGCATAATATTAGTGAGAATGCAGTCATTCATCAGAGCAAATATAAAGGTGGGAAATCCGCATTAACCCAGGTGAGATAAGCTACAATTGAAGTAACAGAGACCACCATCACAAATGAAACATTTCAAAGAAAAGGTTTCCAAAGCAAATAGAAAGAGCACTCACCTTTCATTAGTCAAGCAATATCAAAGATGGTAAATCAGGATAATATCCTCCAAGTAGGTTTTCAAGTCAAGAGAAACACTAATAACAGAAAGCCACAAAGCATGTGGGAATTACCTGATCAGATCCAAGAATGCGCTAAAAATAGTTGTGGTCAGTGACCATTTGAATGTCCAAATCTGCCAATACAGCTGATCATTGGTACCAAGAGCATTACCATCAGGAAAAGACCCATCAGTCTACAGATTACTCCATGAGACAAAGCCTCATTTCTCGACAATATTTCGGGAACATTGATAGCAGAATGAGCCCAAGGAATCTCATCAGGATCATGAGCAATGGGTGTGGCCATAGGATCATCCACTGCTCTCAGTTGGTCGATGTGCTGTTTCCAAATTTTAGTTCCCACTAGTATAGAACAAGAACAGGGACTTAGTTTTGTTAAGAATATCCCCTCTCACCCATGGCTTCCTACTGTCCCAGTAGTCTCGTACCATTACTGGTTCTTCCACTTCTAGAGATCTGGTAGATTTACTTGGAGATATGAATTGTTCTATTCAATAAAGTCTTGTTCTTAAGTTATGCCCAAACATGAATTCAGCTGGTGTTCATTTGGTGGTAGAGTCGGCGTGTTTCTATATCCTAATTCTGTGACTCCATGATACATTTAGGAGTTTCTTAGTTTTCATGGTCTTCTTGAAAGTCTGTAGAAAATATTCTGCTTCCCCATTAGTGCTTGGGTGATAGGGGGTTGACAAGATTATTCGAATACTGTTAGGAATACCTCAAAAGCCTCTGGCCTGTTGTTGTTTTTCTCATGTGTGATACCTCTGGCCATTTAGAATGTACATCAACAACACTGAGGAAGTTTTCTCCCATAAAAGGACCATCAAAATCAATGTGAATCCTATGCCCTGGTTGTTAAGGCCATTTCTATGGGTTCGCTTCAGCTTGAGGGGCTTTGAGAAATACCACACCTTCTTACTGTCTGTTCAAATATCAATGCCTACTGAGGGCCACCAGACATGCACATGTGCCAATGCCTTCATCTGAACCATCCCTGGGTGGTTGTTGTGGAGCTCTGATAACATGGCAGTCTGCCATTCTGACTGTCCTGATCCCCCACAATAAACACACTTCTTCAACTGGTATCTCATGGTGCCTCAGGCCACCCATTTAATGTGAAATATAGGACCTTTGACAGTGTAGCTTCCTTTCCAACTTCTTTGCTGATTGTTTTTGCTGTTATGGGTAAGTGGTGAAGTTGTTTTGATTGATAGCTGTAGCCTCTGCCGTTCATTTAATTATCTCATGCTTCTCTTCCGTTTCCAGTAGAGGTAAAGAAGGTATAGCGTCTGCATGGTTGTTTTGTGTTGCTGGTTTATGTTTCAAATCGTATCATATGCGGCTAGCAGCATGGCCCACCTTTGAATTCTTGTGGCAGCTAGGGAGTAGAATCAAACTCAGTGGTTTGTTGTCTGTTACGAAGGTAAACTTTCTATTATATAAGCTTTGGTGGAATTGTTTGAGACCAAATATTATGCGAGCCTTTCTTTTTCCAGTTGTGCATAATTACATTCACAAATCATCAAAGACAGGGAGGCATAAGCCACTGGTTGCTCTCCTTTTTCCATTATCTGTGTCAACATTGCTTCTAATCCTACTGGCAAAGTATCCACTGCAAAGGTCACTTTTTTGTTTGGGTCATAGTTGATGAGAACATTGTCGCTTAACGTCAGTAGATCTTTTAAGAGATCTACCACGTTACTAGTCTTTTCATTCCAGCATCATTTCCAGGCAGCACAGCGTTGACATATTTTAAATTTGCTTCCAACAATGGTTTACCAAACCCAGGAACAACTGCAATTCCACTTGATTTATTGGGTAGGGTGCTCTGTGGACAGCTTCGGTACCAGCGGTGTCCAATCGGACTCCTTCACTTTACAATTAACAAAACCTAGATATATTACAGAAGGTACCATAAATAAACACTTGTCCTGAAGCAGATGAAAGTTTGCTTGTTGAAATCCGGCTAGAACTTTTTCTAGGTTACACAGGTATTTAGAGTTATCTCAACCTGTAATTATAATGTAATTGAGGTAACATCCAACATTAATTCCATGTAATAATTTATCCATGGCTGCTTGAAATATTGCCAGGGCTACTAATATTCGGTATGGGATTCAGGTGTAGGTGAATAACCCGGTGAGGATTGATTGCCACATATTTCTTTGAGTCTTCATCCAATTCTATTTGTTGGTATGTTTGTGATAAATGTAGCTTTGTGAATTTCTTCCTTCTATTCAGGATCTGGAATAATTCCTCTGCTCTGGGCATAGGATGTTCTGGTATCTGCAAAGCTTGGTTAATGATGACTTTGTAATTACCACAAATTCAGATTTCTCCATTGGCTTTTCACACTGGCACATTGGGAGCTGCCCAAATACTGTACTGGGGTCTTTCTAGTATCCCTTCCTATTTCAATCTGTTAAGTTCTGCTTCAATCATTCCTTTTATTGCAAACAGTACCATTCTGGGCTTAAAGAACTTGGGTACAACACTGGATTTCAGGTGTAATTTCATCTGGATTCCTTGGATTTTTCCCAGGCCTTTTTCAAAAACCGCCTGGTACTTCTTGAGAACTGGATCCAGTTTTGACTTGCCCTTCTCTTCTAGGCATAAGTTCATTATGGATCTAATTTTCATTCAATCTAGTTCAATGTGTGATAGCCAGTTTCTTCCAAACAATGTTGGCCCCTTGGTGTTCATGATGTAGAGGGGTAAGCTTTTCAGTGTTTGTTCTTTACATATCACGTTTACATTGCATTTTCCAAACACCTTGAGTTTATTCCCTGTGACCGTGAGTAACGCCGTGTCATTCTCTTTAATGTTAAGTTGGGGTAGCAGTTGCTGTTTGAAATTTAATGGCATTAGTGAATCTGCTGCCCCTGTGTCCAACTCGATTTGAAGAGGTTCATTGTTGATTTTCACCTGGATGTAGAATTCCAATTTTCTATCCTCTAATTCACGAATATACATGGCTTCCACAGTCTTGTCTTCCTCTGAGTTGTTTGTTTCAGTGCTGGGGCTTTCATCCTTCTTCTCCACCGTTTTACTCTGGTGGGATGCCTTCTGTATCTTGGTCCTTTCTTTTACCCTTTTTAACCTTTGTTTCTCAGGCATTTGGCTCTGATGTGCCCGTCTATTTCACAGTGATGACATCTAGATCTTCTGAAATAACAACTAGCACAACTGTGGTTGCTTTTACCGCAGCAAAAGCATTCTTGGCGGGAAAATTTGCCTACCACTAGTGGTTCGCTTTGGCAGATGTCCAAGTTATTATCGACCATCTCGAAACCCAAGGCTGTATCATAAGCTAAATTATGTTACTTTTTTTTAAACTTAGAAATCATTGTCTGGCCCTGTGGTCTGATAAACCCATTGCCAATCGGTCTCTTAATGCCTCGTTTAAAAATTCACCAAACTCACATTGATAGTTTACATAATTCAGCCAAAAATGTGCTTACTGATTCTCCTTTTTTCTGTAATAAAATGTTTGTCTTTCTGCCATAACAGGTGGTTTGGGACTTAGATGTGTCCCTATTATAGTACACAACTCTGCATAAGGTTTTGTTCCTGATGCTATTAGAGATTTTACCAGTTGAAATGTTTTACTTCTGGCTTAGAAATAGTGACTGTTTTCGATTAAAAGGCACAGTATCAGTTATATTATGGGCAACACAAGCGATAATAAAATCTTTCTACATAGACCTACTAGTTTTCTTCAGAGTCCACAAACTTGCCAAAGTGTGACTCCACCATCTTGAGGCTTTGTTCTTTTCTCATTGTTCTCTGTGCCTGAGCTTGTGGGGTCCACTGTGGAGATAATGTTGTGATTCTTTTTGAAAAATCTTCACTCCAATGTCTGGAGCATCCAGGAAGTCCATTTCGATCCTCATCGCCAATCAGTTATGTATTTGAGATTTAGAAATACACTGCACGTGGAGATGTGATGCTTCATTCATTGTTTAATACAAATCAAAAATGGCTCCCCACAGCACACAGCATATATGAGTGATGATGTCATTATGCTGAGTGTAATGATGTCATACACATGCAGATGAATACATATAACAGAAGTGTGGATAGTCTACTAGTTTAGTGAATTGTCATTCAAACTGGAATGAGGTGATGAAAATGGAGTTAGAAACCACTACTTAATCCACTACCATACAGGTGAATTTACATTCATTTTTCCAATTCACAAGCTTCATGATTAGACTGTAATTGGATAATGCAAACATTGGTCTTTTCAATTTACAAAATTTGTGAAATGACATGGATACGTCATCACTTCACATCTCTTTCACTTCTTAGACAGAAGTTGAGAGATCAATTGTACATGAAAGAGACACTAAGAAACATGAAAAGTAGATTGAAACATTGTCTTGCAGATTTCCTTTTGAACTATTTATTGATATTTCACTGTACTGCAACATGCACTCCTACAGACACACAGAAACACAAAAGACTCAAACCTGGTTCAGTCAAATCTGGAAGGAAAAGCAGATGAAACAAAGGAAATATCAAAATAAATAAAAAAGTTCAAATTACAATGACTCCAGGTAGCCAGAAAGCAAGATATTGGAGAGGTTTTTGAGAACTACAGAACGAAGTTCTATCCTGCAAGTGTTAATAAGAGATCCAGACCCGTTTAAGTTTACCACTTGATATCTGTGCAACATACCCAAAAGAATACTGAGGAAGATTGAGAGTTTCAATAGACTTGACTTGAGTGTTACAGTTGAAGAGTTGAGACAGATCATGACTGAAGAGTTTCAAGTGACACTTTCAACAAATCTAGAGACTGATGTTGCATCAACGTTTGTTGAGTCTTTAAAGTCACCACCAGCAATGCCAAGACAGTTTCAAAATTTGAAAAAAAAAATCAGAATTCCATTAACTTTGCAAACGTGTCAAAGCGGGAAGCAATTTTGCTCTTCTCACGGGGTGTAGGTAAATAAGATTAGTCCCACGGCACATGCGATCCTCGCTGTCCTGTTGCAGGCAGCACCAGAACTTCAAATGAATCAGAGTTCCAAGATTTTCCACTCTGGATGTAATGCAGAAAGACCACATCTGCCAGGGATGTTTTAGGTGTGAAGCACACCAGATCTCATGAAACCTACTGTGTAATCTCTATTCTGTAGATGGTACAAATCGACATACCTTAACTAACGAGACTGGCCGAGAACATGTCACTCCGATCCCTTTAAAGCATGAATCCGTATCATTCCCTGCTAAAAAAAAAAGTGGTATGGAGAAAATTAGCTCTCATTTCTGGGAATCCTGGGGTGTATTCAATATTCCAACTAAACTCGAGCAACTATTGTCTGTTTAACCTTTGTCAGTGCGAGAAATCTTTCCTTTCGTTAACTGGTCATCGTTATCCGAGTATCAACCAATTGAGCGTCGCACAGCAGCGACCTGAATACAGGTTCTCCAATGCCCGAGTTTACTCTTGGGATCAGAGTCGACGGCAGAGGCCTGCGTGGCCGAGGGGTCCCACTCAGAACCCGACATTCTCCAGCCTCGCCCGAGACAGACCGAGCAACTGGTTCCTGAGCAGTTTGTCGTGGGACAACATTAAGCCCTTCACTCCATCTCGTTCCCCGTTATAGGGGCGACGTACCAATACAAATGCCCCAAATCCGCCGATTGGACCGCGCGAACTTTTCCACCCCTATCCGCCGCACCTGGAGAGGAATATAGGTATTAACCAAAAAAAACCCAACTTGCTTTCGTTTGCACGATATCGCCTGTGGCTGCAACAGGTTGTTGCCTGAGCAGCGGATTCCTCATCTGGACTGATGCTCCGTTCCAGCAATGGGAGGGATCCAACTTTGGGCTGCACCGATCCCGTCGCACGATTCGAAGTTATCTTAAACATCCCAGTTCCCAACCCGCACGACTGGGACGTGTTCTGGTGTATGTTGGCATTGGTTGAGTTTTTAAAGAATATAGAAGTAATAGAGCATTTCCTTTGGAAGAGACACTGGATCCCGGTAGTTCGTTGATTGAGTAACGACTTGGGACATTTTGAAGTCCTGAAGAGTGTTCTAAAAAATTTCTCGTTATTTCATTTAGACTTGGGGAGGGGGGAATGATGATTTATTCGCCATTATTATTTACCGTTGTCATTGTCCATGCGAAACACAAGGTGCCTTCACCAGAAAAGGTGGCGGACCCACCGCTTCGTGACATCAAGAGAGGAGGGGTTTTGAGTCTTGCTGCCCTGTCCCTAGCCCCGCCCCTAGCCCCGCCCTGCCCTATCCCCGCCCCTGCCCTGCCCCTGCCCCTGCCCTGCCCTATCCCCGCCCTGCCCTGCCCTGCCCTATCCCCATCCCCGCGCCAGCCCCCGTTAAACAGGTTGTTGCCGCAGCAAGAAACTGCCGCGGATCCCAGACGCCTGGAGGTGTATATGTATCCATAATGAATGCCACCACTGGGCGCAACGCTGTCCTTTCCGCCTCGTGAAAACGTTTAAAGAGGGGGAAAGAAGGAAGAGGTGGGGTTTGAAAGTTCCCCGTTCCATCACCGCCCCCCCCCCCTCCCACCCGTGGTTAACAATAGAGCAAGTGAGCAGGTCCACCCAGTGCCGGGTGCCCACCGCTCAGACACGGGTTTCTGAACCTCCGTTTCGGGTGGGGGGTCCCTAAGAATAAGATAAATCCCACACTCTGCAAAGCGCTCGTTTCACCGGCAGGGTGGGAACACCAAAAGCCTCTGGGACCCTCTGCCTGATCTCACCCGTGCATCCTTTCCGAGCTGAAGGGCCCCTTTCACCAATCGAGGCGCAACTCCTTTTTCCCAAACCTTTCCGCTCTGTTCTACTTTTCCTGTTCGGTTCATGCTTAAATTGGAAATGCGTTGGGGTTGATATAAATCATAATCCGCCTAAGTAGCACTCGTCATATTTCGGAGTCTAACCTCGAGGCCTTCTTGCTTTCCTGGTGTCACGTTGGTGGATTGCATCCTGGCCAACTGGGAAACAATTCTCTACTGTTGCAGGAACACAACTCGTTTGAGACGATTGTCCAATCAGAAAGGACTAAAACAGTAAGTTCTGTTTTCTTGGTTTAGAAGAATGAAGGGCTGAACTTATCGAAACATATTAGACTCCAGGTGGGGAAATGACAGGGTAGATGTCAAGATTTTTTCACTGGTGGTAGGTTCTCAAATGAGAGAACCTAGGTTTAGGTGCTAGCCCATTTGGGGTTATTTAAAGACAAACTAGATATACTTTTGAAAGATCTTGGAATTGAGAGGCGAATGAAACTGGTGCAGAAGAGATGAGACTTGGCGGTAAAAAGACTGTGATCTTTATAAATGGAAAGGCAGTGGACTACTCCTATGTTCTTGTGCAAGCATAATTCTATAAAATTACACTCTTTTGCAATGTCATTTCTTCACCTTAAACATTTTAACAATACAATGCAGTATAACTCCATTCCAGCCATTGAAACAGGTGCCACCCAATTGCACTCTGATGAAAATATTGTGTGCACTCTTTCAATCCTAGGCTATCTTTTCTATAAGCAGATGATGAAAATTGCATACAGTACTCCAATATTGCCCTCACCACTGTCTTGGTTACATCACAACTCCTGAATTCAATATTTTGATTTTTGATGGCACCTTTTCAATTCTACAGCTCCATGCAGTTCTACCATTTCCCTCAATGAATTTATTCCAAATTTTCAGCACCTTTAAATTAAAATCTGGTTAAATGCAAACTGACTGCCCAGCCTTCATATTTTGAGACTTTAATCAACCTGCAGAGGTCCATCTTTTGGTTCATTTGGTAACAGATATGTCATGATCTTATGGAAATTTTTAAAAGTGATGACAGAACATGAAAATCATTGGACCAATTCCTCTTGACAAATTCTGCTTTGGAATCTGACAATGCAATCAATGATTTTTCCTTTCTGAAATTTCAAAGCCCTGCTGAGAGATTGGCTTTTTCATTTGGTAGTTATTTTATAAAGGTGAGCACTTTTCATTTACAGTTCACTTCATCTTGCTAATCCTGCACTGGGATTTGGAATAAGAGAAAGGGCAGCCATCCTTGAAGCCTGAATCCAATGGTTGCTACCTCTACCTGCCCTGATCAGAGCATGAACAGAACCTGCATGCTGCTGTTGTCATCCAAAATTGAATAGCCAAATTGGAATACATAAAAGGAGAGGATAAGAGAACAAATGTTAAAAGAAGTTAAGAAATTCAGACACAATTGATTTTGCATGAGAACACAAAAAAATCAGTTACAAACCATCTATTTTGATCTTTATAGTGTGTTTCAAAAATAATTTTTAAGGATTGCTGAAGTCAAGATCACAGAGTTTTGATTATGAGTTTTTAAGTATGTTAATGTAGTTTGTTTATGACACAATTCATGAGCAGCTTTGAGTTTTGTGAAAACTGATTAGGAAGGATGATGGAAACCCCATGAAAGAGGTAGGTTGAATAAAATTTGAAGAAGAAGAAAAAATAGAGTGGGAGGGGATTATGGAGAAATTTCCACAACACTGTACCAATATAAAGACTTGTGGTTGCGTTTCCATATGATATCATTAATAAAATCTGGTCCTCTAAACAGTACAAAAACTTGGAATTGCACTAAATTATTTTCCATAAATAAATTTCATAGTTTGTTCACCTGTAGTTGTACTCCTGCTGTTCGGGGTACAAGACTCAGACTCTCTCTTATCCTGTTCGCATTCCCAGGTTTTATCACTTTTCATTTCCCTTTGATAGTCCCATCTATCTGTTAGTACAAGTTCATAATCTATTCATCTCCTTTTCTGCTGGACTAATTATCCCATAATATTTGTAACAACCTCCCACCTCATATTCCAGTTTCACACTAAAGGTAAACTCAGATGGATGTTTCCTTTTCTGCTTTGAATAATTTACATAGATTTACATAAGGTATAAAGGTGATGTAAATATTGAAATTATGTTTAGTACAGAATTTGTCTTATAGGACACTGCAGGATAGTGTTAGACCCAATTCAATGACAGCAGAACTCCAAATTTTAAATTTCAACATTCCTATGTGATGTCACTAAGAGAGCTAGCAGGCCCTTTTGTAGTACCAAGTAGATATCTGGTCTGCCAGATTCATAGTTCATGTATTTGCCAATCCCTGAGAACCAGACCAACGTGTCAAAACCTCTCTTTACGACCCTGTAATGATTATAATATTTGGGGAGAATTTATAAGATTTCGAGTAGGTTACAAACATTTTAAAACAGATCTTATTTGAAAGACTGAAGAATTCACATTGCAGGATCTCTGGAAAATGTTAGGCACATTTCACAAGTAGGTGTTAATGGCTCATAAAATGCTTGACCACTGTTTTGCTGGAGTCAGGTTGACTACAAGTACCCTTTCTGCAAAGTGCTCACAGAAAGGTTACACCTGGGTTTTGTTTATACTTAAGATAACAGCTTGAGCAGAAGGAAGAACTCTTGTTATTTGCTGGAGAAGGTGGGGGTTTTGCAAGTCACATGCTTTCCACTGGAGTTTCAGTTGGAGAGAGAGAGAGAAAGAGAGAGGTCACAAGCTCTCACAGTCAGTGTGTGTGGGACACTGAACAGTGCAATCCAGGAAGAACTGATGAAAAGTTCCAAAGCAGTGGATGGCTGGAAGTCCTATCTGACTGATGTTTCTCTAGGAATAAGTGGAACAGAGTGGAACTTTGTGGTGGCCTAGAGGAAGAGGTTACCATCTGGAAAACCCTGATGGGGAAAGTTTCATCAGTGAGACCTTGAAGTGACTAATGGTGGAACAACAAATATTTCTCTCTGCAAACCCTACAAGAACCTTCCTGAGCCTGGTGAACTTTATACATGTCAAATTCTGCACACAGTGTAAGAGTTGCCTGCAACCAAAGAACATGGAAGAAGAAGTGAGATTGAACTGTGAACCAAAGAATTTTTCTTGAGTTTACACACAGAATTAGAAGGGGGTTAATTTGGGTTAGTATAGAGTATAGTTAAGTATAAATATAGAGTTAAGTTAAAGTTTGATTCTATTTTAATGTTTAAACTTGATTAAAAATAACTTGTTTGAAAACCAGTTGTCTTGGTGAATGTCTATTGCTGCTGGGTTTTGGAGTCCTTTGGGCTCGTAACAACCCCATCTACCTGTAATGCTATTTTCAGGAAATTAAGTATCTGTAATACTAGATCCCTCTGTTGTAGGGCGTAGACAGCCGCTTCTATTGGCTGTCTGCACCCGCTGTAGCCACTGTACTCCCCACAATGCTATTGTGCATGCGTGAGTCCCCATGAAGCATGCTAGTTGAAAAAGAAGACAGAGCTTGGTTGGTGGGTGGATGCCATTTCCAAGGGCTCCTGCATTACATTGTATTTGTGGAATTTAACAGTAAAGCATTCGTCAGAGATTGCTGTTTTGTGTTGTCTGGTTATTCGATGCATCAACAAACATGGTGTCAGAAGTCTGAACCTGAAGCCTTCAGGTGAAAATGAGTAACCAACGGCACATTTGCAACACATTTGTGACTGTTGATGAATTCAGAAGGGCCTGATCCACTCATGTTTGAAGCCAATGTGGCCGAGAATTCACGCGTATTCGAACAAGAATACAACATTTTCATCGTGGCAGTTCATAGTGATAAGTCTGCCCGAGTCAAAGCATGCACTTTACCAAATTTGGTGGGCTTTGAGGCCATCAAAAGGGAAAGGTCATTCATATATGCAAACGAGGTGAGTGAAGGGGGTATTGTTATCAACTCGACTGAGTCAAGAGAGGACCCCAAGTGTATCAAGAAATGTGCAATCCGCAATAGAACTTAAAGATGGAAAGGCACAGATTTAATACCAGAATCCAGAGGCCTCAATTCACTCGTATGCCAGTGACCTAAAAATCAGGGCAAGGACCTGTAACTTTGAAGAGTTCTGTGATAAGTTGATTAAAGACCGAATGGTCTGCAGCATCTGTGACAAAGGCATGAGAAAACCACTGCTGTGTGGCAAAGGCCATCTCCATGTGTCTGGCTTATGAAACCATGGAAGAGGACAGCAGAAAGCTAGCCCCTCCACAGCAGCAAGACAGGTAGTGGCCGGAAGCCAGAAGAAGTCGAAACCAACCCCGAGCCCTACTACACTCTCACCCAGGACAGAGTGTGGCAACTGCAGCAGCGACCATGTGGCAAGACGAGAGATGTGCCTGGTGTTCGGCCAGCAGTGCAGAGCCTGCCGGAAATTGAACCATTTCAGCAGATGCTGCCCAGCTAGGCAGCAACTCACCCCGAGACCCAGATACAGAAGGATGATTAACCAGTTGGAACCTGAGCAAGGAGAAACCAACTCGGATGATGAGTATTATGTAGATGGATTGACTCCCTAGATGGTAGGAGACCCAACAAGAATCAGAATTAATAAAGAACCATTTGTAACAATGAAGATCAATGGTAGAGCAATAGACATGAAAATTGACACTGGAGCCAAATGTAACGTCATGTCACGAAGAATGTTCAACCTACTGAGGAAGACCGAACAGGTTATACCGTGCTCAAAGTCCACAAGTCTAGTGGCATACGGGGACAGCAACATTTAGAACTGATGGCAAAGAGCAACTGCAGTGCTATGTTCAAGGACAGATGCACATACTAACTTTTTTCATAATCCAAGAAGACATCCTGCCTCTGCTGGGCCTCAACGCAAGCAAGGACATTGTTCTTGTTTCGTTCAGCAGAGAGATACACCAGATAAGTCCGGCTGAAGATGATCTGATGCACAGAACCTTATTTGAGTACAGTAACCTTTATACGGAAGAAGTGGGAAAACTGCCAGTGACATACTCCATGCGGCTCAACACAGAAGTGAGGCCCATGGTTCATTCAGCACGTCGTATACCAATAGCAATGAAGGACAGGGTTAAGGCTGCGCTGGACAGGATGCAGGACCTGGGCTTGATTACCCCAGTCTTCCAGCCCACCGGGTGGGTGTCCTCCATGGTGGCTGTTTAGAAAAATGATGGACAGGAGCTCCAGATTTGCATTGACCCAAAAGACCTCAATGCACCTTTAAAATGACCACACCATGCAATGTGTACCGTGGAGGAAGTTGCTGCACGGATGGCCGACACAACTGTTTTTTTGGTTTTGGATCCAAAGAATTCTTTCTGGCAAATCATACTTGATTACAAATCATCACTGCTGACTACATTCAGCACGAGTTTCGGCCGATACAGATCCCTGCGAATGCCCTTTGGAATAATTTCAGCCAGCGAAGTATTTCAAAGGTCAATAAAGCAAATCTTTGCGGGGTATCCCTGTCCCATCATTGTTTTTTTTTTAATTTTTTTATTTTTCACACCATAAATCACATTAGCCATGATACACACTTTTTCTTTTTCACACATATACAGTGACATTTTCTCCCCCCCCCCTCCCTCCTCCCAAGCCACCCCCCCCACCCCACCCCCCCATCCATTTTGGGTATGCAATCTAGGTTACATTAAACCAGTCAGACAATGTTGTCATTCAACAAAAATACACCAGAAATTCTACTGAGTCCATTCTTTTCTTTCCTTCTCCTTCCATCAACTTAGGTAGTGATTGTCCCCGGTAGGTTTTCGCTATTGTATTTAATGTAAGGCTCCCATATTTGTTCGAATATTTCAATATTATTTCTTAAACTATATGTAATTTTTTCTAATGGAATACATTTATTCATTTCTATATACCATTGTTGTATTTTCAGATTATCTTCCAATTTCCAGGTTGACATAATACATTTTTTTTGCTACGGCTAGAGCTATCTTAACAAATCTTTTTTGTGCATCCTCCAAATCAATTCCAAATTCTTTGTTTTTTTATGTTACTTAGGAGAAAGATCTCTGGATTCTTTGGTATATTGTTTTCTGTTATTTTATTTAATATCTGATTGAGATCTTCCCAAAATTTTTCTACTTTCTCACATGTCCAGATTGCATGAATTGTTGTTCCCCTTTCTTTTTTACATCGAAAACATCTATCAGATACTGTTGGGTCCCATTTATTTAACTTTTGAGGTGTAATGTATAGTCTGTGTAACCAGTTATATTGTATCATACGTAGCCTCGTATTTATTGTATTTCTCATCGTTCCAGAACATAATTTCTCCCATGTTTCCTTTTTTATCTTTATATTTAAATCTTGTTCCCATTTTTGTTTAGTTTTACCAATTGTTTCCTCATTCTCCTTTTCTTGCAGTTTAATATACATATTTGTTATAAATCTTTTGATTAACATTGTATCTGTAATCACATATTCAAGGTTACTTCCCTCTGGCAAACTCAAACTGCTTCCTAATTTATCCTTCAAGTAGGATCTCAATTGGTAATATGCCAGCGCTGTATCTCCAGTTATATTGTACTTATCTCTCATTTGTTCAAAGGATAAGAATCTACTTCCTGAAAAACAATTTTCTATTCTTTTAATCCCTTTTTTTTCCCATTCTCTAAAGGAAAGGTTATCTATTGTAAAAGGGAGTAACTTATTTTGCATCAATATTAGTTTTGGTAATTGATAATTTGTTTTATTTCTTTCTACATGAATCTTATTCCAAATATTGAGGAGATGATGTAATACTGGAGAAGTTCTATGTTGTACCAATTTTTCATCCCATTTATATAATGTGTTCAGGTATCTTTTCCCCTATTTTATCTAATTCTAATCTCGTCCAGTCTGGTTTTTCCCTTGTTTGATAAAAATCTGATAGGTATCTTAATTGTGCGGCTCTGTAATAATTTTTAAAGTTTGGTAATTGTAATCCTCCTTGTTTATACCATTCTGTTAATTAATCTAGTGATATCCTCGGTTTCCCCCCTCTCCATAAAAATTTCCTTATTATTTTCTTTAACTCTTTGAAGAATTTTTCTGTCAGTTGTATTGGCAATGCCTGAAATAAGTATAATATCCTTGGAAAAATGTTCATTTTAATACAGTTTATCCTTCCTATTAGTGTTAGTGGTAAATCTTTCCAATGCTCTAAGTCGTCCTGTAATTTTTTCATTAGTGGATAATAATTGAGTTTATATAATTGGCCGAGATTTTTGTTTATTTGTACACCTAGGTATCTTATTGCCTGCATTTGCCATCTAAATGGAGATTCCTTCTTAAATTTTGAGAAATCCGCATTATTCATAGGCATTGCTTTACTTTTATTTACGTTTATCTTGTAACCCGACACTTCTCCATATTCCTTCAATTTCTTATATAATTCTTTTATTGATAGTTCTGGTTCTGTTAAGTACACTATAACATCATCCGCAAATAGACTGATTTTATATTCCTTGTCTTTTATTTTTATTCCTTTTATATTATTATCTATTCTTATCAATTCTGCTAGTGGTTCTATAGCTAACGCAAACAATAAAGGTGATAGTGGGCATCCCTGCCGCGTTGACCTGCTTAAGTTAAATTGCTTTGACACATGTCCATTTAGTGTCACTTTCGCTAACGGTCCCTTATATAATGCTTTAATCCAATTAATATACTTCTCCGGTAAACTGAATTTTTGCAATACTTTGAACAAATAATTCCATTCTACTCTGTCGAAGGCCTTCTCTGCGTCTAAAGCAACTGCTACTGCAGGTGCTTTATTTCCTTCTATTGCATGAATTAAGTTGATAAATTTACAAATATTGTCTGTTGTGCGTCTTTTTTTGATAAATCCAGTTTGGTCTAAATTTGCCATTTTCAGTACCTGCTCTGCTAATCTGTTTGCTAATAGTTTAGCTATTATCTTATAATCTGTGTTTAGTAAAGATATTGGTCTATATGACGCTGGTGAGAGTGGATCTTTCCCTTGTTTTAGTATTACTGTAATTATCGCTATTTTACATGAATCTGGTAAGCTTTGTGTTTCATCAATCTGGTTGATTACATCCAGGAGGGGTGGAATTAATAAGTCTTTAAATGTTTTGTAGAATTCTATTGGAAATCCATTCTCTCCTGGTGTCTTATTATTTGGTAATTTTTTTATTATCTCTTGTATTTCTACTGTTCCAAATGGTTCTGTTAATTTATTTTGTTCCTCTATTTGTAGTTTTGGTAGTTCAATTTTAGTCAAAAATTCATCTATTTTCCCTTCTTTCCCTTCGTTTTCAGTTCGGTATAACTGTTCATAGAATTCTCTAAAGTTTTCCTTAATTTCTTTTGGATTATATGTAATTTGTTTGTCTTTTTTCCTTGATGCCAATACCATTTTCTTAGCTTGTTCTGTCTTAAGCAGCCATGCTAGGATTTTGTGCGTTTTTTCACCCAGTTCATAATATTTCTGTTTTGTCTTCATTATATTCTTCTCTACCTTATATGTTTGTAATGTTTCATATTTTATTTTTTTATCCGCCAACTCTCTTCTTTTAGTTGTATCTTCCTTCATTGCTAATTTTTTTTCTATATTTACTATTTCCCTTTCCAACTGCTCTGTTTCCTGATTATAGTCCTTCTTCATCTTGGTTACATAACTTATTATTTGCCCTCTAATGAATGCTTTCATTGCATCCCATAGTATAAACTTATCTTCCACTGATTCCGTATTGATTTCAAAATACATTTTTAATTGTTTTTCAATAAATTCTCTAAAATCCTGCCTTTTAAGTAGCATGGGGTTTAATCTCCATCTATACATTCTTGGAGGGATGTCCTCTAGCTTTACTGTCAATATTAAGGGTGAATGGTCCGATAGTATTCTCGCTTTATATTCTGTTTTTCTTACTCTATCTTGCATACTAGCTGATAACAAAAATAGGTCTATTCTTGAGTATATTTTATGTCTAGCCGAGTAATATGAATATTCCTTTTCTTTTGGGTTTTGTTTCCTCCATATATCCAAAAGTTGCATTTCTTGCATTGATTTAATTATAAATTTGGTTACTTTGTTCTTTCTGTTAATTTTTTTCCCAGTTTTATCCATATTTGAATCCAAATTCAGGTTGAAATCCCCTCCTATTAGTATGTTCCCTTGCGTATTAGCTACCTTCAAAAAGATATCTTGCATAAACTTTTGATCTTCTTCGTTAGGTGAATATACATTGAGTAGATTCCAAAACTCCGAATATATCTGACATTTTATCATTACATATCTCCCTGCTGGATCTATTATTTCCTCTTCTATTTTAAATGGCACATTTTTACTAATTAATATAGCCACTCCTCTTGCTTTTGAATTATACGATGCTGCTGTTACATGTCCTACCCAATCTCTCTTTAATTTCTTGTGCTCCAATTCAGTTAAGTGTGTTTCTTGGACAAATGCTATATCAATTTTTTCTTTTTTCAGTAAATGTAGCAGTTTCTTCCTTTTAATTTGGTGTATTCCATTAATATTTAAAGTCATATAGTTCAACGTAGCCATTTTACACTTTGTTTATCTTCCCTTTCCGTTTTTCCATCATTACCTTTCCTCCTTTTCCATTTCTGTTTTCTTATTTTAAACCCTTTATAAGACAACATTCCTAAAACATCAAACATTTTCCTTATTCTCCTATTTATAACTTCTTTAGCTCCAATCTCCCCTTCCCCTCCTGAGTTGTCCTTTATCCCTTGTCGGACAACCACATCTCCCCTTTCCATTTGGGTTTGCGAATTCACTCGCAAGCGTCAACTGATTTTGCAGTTACCGCAACTCCCCCCCACCCAGCCCCCCCCAGAAAAAATTTCACTTTTCATATGTAACAAAGGTCACTCTTTTAATTCCCTCCTTATTCTCTCTATTCCATTACCTTCCCTTATTAATTCTTGTCTATACTATCTATATTTTCCTCTAAATACAGATACATTCACATATGCACATTATACCTATACATTCTTATACCTCTTTACCCACATACATATCAATCGAGATCATTTTTACTCTCATTACACGTCTTCATCCCTCAGTCTATTTTGTAATTGTTCTGCAAATTTTCGTGCTTCTTCTGGATCCGAGAATAGTCTGTTTTGTTATCCTGGAATAAATATTTTCAATATCGCTGGATGCTTTAGTATAAATTTATACCCTTTCTTCCATAAAATCGCCTTTGCTGTATTGAACTCCTTTCTCTTCTTTAGGAGTTCAAAACTTATATCTGGATAAATGAAGATTTTTTGCCCTTTAAACTCCAGTGGCTTGTTGCCCTCTCTTACTTTTTCCATTGTCTTCTCCAGTACCTTTTCTCTTGTAGTATATCTTAGGAATTTTACTAAAATAGATCTTGGTTTTTGTTGTGGTTGTGGTTTAAAGGCCAATGCACTATGTGCCCTTTCTATTTCCATTTCTTGCTGTAGTTCTGGACATCCTAGGATCCTAGGGATCCAATCTTTTATAAACTCTCTCATATTCTTGCCTTCTTCATCTTCCTTAAGGCCCACTATCTTTATGTTATTTCTTCTGTTATAATTTTCCATTATATCTATTTTCTGAGCTAACAGTTCTTGTGTCTCTATAACTTTTTTATTAGATTCCTCTAATTTATTTTTTAAGTCCTCTACCTCCATTTCTGCTGCTACTGCCCGCTCTTCCATCTTGTCCATTTTTTTTCCCATTTCTGTTAAGGTCATATCTATTTTATTCATTTTCTCTTCTGTGTTGTTTATTCTTCTTCTTAAATCATTAAATTCCTGTGTTTGCCATTCTTTAAATGACTCCATGTATTCTTTAATAAGAGAAAGTAAATCCTTTATCTTGCCTTTCCCTTCTTCTTCTATTTCACTGTACTCTTCCTCTTCTTCTTCCTCTGGGTTGGCCATCTGTTGTTTCTTTGTTGCCCTTTTCTTCTCTTCTTTCTTGTTTCCATTGTCTTCTGTGTTCTCTTCTTGCTGCAGGTGTTCTGCAGCTGTCGTTGCCGGCTGTGGAGATCGACTCCCCAGCTGGTCACCCCTCCCATCGGTGTGTTTTTTTTCATGCGCGGTTGCGCACTTTTACTCGGCTCAGCGAGCCATTTTTGTAGTCCAATTTCTACCGACCTGAGGGAGCGGGTTTCTCTCTCCACCGCGGGCCTCTTTGAACAGGTAAGGCCTTCTCCTTCTTCCTCCGTTGTCTTCTCTTCCTCTCTTCTTACCGTTGATTTCGATTTTTCTTTTTTTGTCGCCATCTTCTTTCCACCTTTATACTCACTTTTCTTTAACTTTTATTTCTGTGCCTTTGTGTTTTCCTTTGTTTTTTCCGACTTTTCTGGAGAGGGCTGGAGTTCACCGTCCGGCCACTACTCCATCACGTGACTCCTTCCCATCATTGTTGATGACGTACTTATAGGTGGCAAAAACATGGAAGAGCACGACTCAAATTTTAAAAAGGTACTTGACAAAACCCAGAAGGTTAATCTTAAACTCAACCCCGTAAGTGCAGGTTTCAGCTAAACCAGGTTGGTTATGTAGGCCATGTTTCCACAGGCGCAGGTCTGAAGGGAAACCCTTCAAAGACCAGAGCAATCAGTGAAATGCTGGTACCGACAGACGTGACAACATTTCCTGAGTACAGTCAACTACCTGACCAAGTTCATTCCAAACACCAGTGATCTTATCGCCCCACTAAGCCAGTTGACGCATAAAGATGTGGTTTGGTCCTGGGAGGAGCAACAACAAAACGCATTCCATGCATCATAAAGGCATGACAGGCCCACCTGTTCTATTGTATTACGACGTGCGAAGACCAGTCATGCTAACCAGTGATGCATCATAGTACAGCCTGGGTGCAGCATACATGTAGGATAGGAAACCAGTGGCCTACACATCCAGGTCACTCACCACCACAGAGATCAGATACGTCCAAATAGAGAAGGAGTTGTTGGTAGTAGTTTTCTCCTGCTCAAAATTTAATAACTACATTTATGGCAGACCAATGACCATAGAGATAGGCCACTTACCTCTGGTCACAATTCTGAAAAAGCCAATCCATCCGACCCCTGCATGATTACAGAGAATGATGCTCAGGCTTCAGAAATACGTGACTTCAGCTTACAATTGCGAAAAAGAAATGCACTTAGCCGATCCACTATCTCGTGCTCCCAGAAAATACATGGTTTAGCAAGTTGAGGAAGAGGACACGTTTGATATAATGACAGTAATGCATATCTCCTCCTCCCGGTTGGATGAACTAAGACAGCACACAGCTGAAGATACAACTTTGAGGACCCTGAACACTTTTATCAAGGGTGGCTGGCCTATCAAGCACCGTAGCCTACCACCTGAAATGCAACCCTACTTATCACTCCGAGACGAATTACTCATTGATGATGAAGTCATAATGAAAGGCCTGAGAGCAGTAGTTCAGAGCTCACTGCAAAATATTTATGTCAACATCCTGCACAGAGGACACCCAAGGGCAGAAGCAACCAAACGCAGGGCTAGAGACATAGGTTTTTGGCCAGGGATGACCAAAGACATAGACCAGGAGATACAAGCTTGCTGTGTGCAATAGCACCAGACTTCAACAACAGAAAGAGCCATTGCAGCTTCACGTGGTGCCGGACCTCCCCTGGTCAACCATGGCAACAGGCATCATCAAATGGCATGGTCAACAGTATTTGGTTCTTGTCGATTCATACTCTGGATGGTTTGAGATGGACCTTTTACCTAACTTCACCTCATTGGCAGTCATTATCAAGTTAAAAAGACACTTTTCAGTGCATGAGGCCCCCCCCCCTGTTCACCAGTGAGAAATTCAGATGCTTTGCAACAAAATGGGATTTCAACCACATCACTAGCAGCCCAGAATATCCACAGTCAAATGAGTTGGCTGAAAGAGCCTTGAGGAGTGCAAAGAAACTCATGGAGAAGTCCCAAAGGGAAAATTAGGATGTGTTCCTAAACCTGCTGAACCTAAGGAACATCCCCGGCGACACAATATTGGGTTCTCCAGTGCAATGATTCTTTTCCAGGCAGACATGAATGCCTTGCCATGACTCTGCCTGTGGCAAGGAGACTCTTGGAGCCTCAGCTAAAGAACCTGCAAGAAATTAAATCCCAACTGCTAAACAGGAGGCCAATACAGAAAAGATGCTATGACAGAAACAGCCAGTCACTCGTGCCATTAGCAGAAGGGAAAGCAGAAGAGCTATGACCATATGGACATAGTCGAAAGGAGTTGTCAGGAGTCCAGGTCATACCTGGTAAAATCAGAAGAAAGGATGTATCGGAGAAACCGACGACACATCCTACCTGTAAGGGAGCCACCCCCATCCTAAACCATTCCTGGTGAGACTATAAACCAGGATCTGGAACATAAACCCAGGGTAGCTGGAGCTCCCTCAGTAACAACCCATGAAACAAATGGCCACAACCCTGAGACCACGGGTGACACCTCCTTTCAGGCTGAAGCTCCCCAAGCATCCAGTTCCACCCATGGCTACTACATAACGCGCTTCAGGTACACTTGTAAGCCCAACCCAAAATATCGGCATTAAACTGTTCACTGCTGAATTATAATTATTATAACATACGACACCTACATGGATTGTGATATGTGAAAGGGGTTGCCCAAGAAAGGGAATGTAGACAGCCACTTTTATTGGCTGTCTGGACCCGCTGCAGCCACTGTACTAGCTACAATGGTATTGTGCTTGGTTGGTGGTGGATGCCATTTCCAGGGGCTCCTGTTATACATTGTATTTGTGGAATTTAACAGTAAAGCATTTGTCAGAGGTTACTGTTTTGTGTTTTCTGGTTATTAGATGCATCAACAAAAATAGGGCACTCCTCAATGCCCTATCATGTATATGCTACCTTGGTTAGTCTTCCCAACATGCAACACATCATACTTGTCCACATTAAATTCCATCTGCTCATTTTGCAGCCCATTTTCCCAGTTGGTTCAGATACTGCTGCAAGTTTTAAAAGCCTTCAGTGAAACCACTGTCCCTGACAATGTGACTGCAAACTTTCAACGGTGTTCACAATCCAGCAACTCTCAATACACTGAAATTAAGATGCAATTGCTTTGCAAAGGGCATACGTTTCCTTGCTCAAAATATTTAGAGGTTCAACATTGAAACATGTGCAGAATTGCTGAAAGAAAAAATAAATGATCTTCAGCTTAACTGGTCTTCCAAACATTTGAAATTTCATAATGGTATAAATTCAAGACAAGGATGGATTTTAACTAAAATCATTCCTGCTGAACAATTGTCTCACACGGCTGTATTCCTATTTTCACAATCCATGCAATTGATATAAGAAGGCAATGATAGTTAAGCAATGCCCAGACAACTGTTTGAAAAGCACTAGTGGTCCATATTCCAATGGAAGTACCTGTACAAATTTCCCCAGTCCTTTTGAAGCCAAGCTACATGTTGGGCATGGACGTGAAAACAAAAATTAATTAGCTAAGGAAGGTCAGCAGTTCAAAATATTATATTATCCTTTACCCATGTTAGGCCATGTAACACTGTCAGAGAGTACCAGTTCTGGTTCAATGTGAGTGGTTTTGCATTCTTTAAGTTGGAATTTTGAGAATCGCAGTCTGGAGAATTTAGTATCATATCCCAAGTAGTTTTTCAATGCTGCATTAGAGCAAAGCTGCCACTTTGGAGCCATTGTTTTTTTTTCACCTGAGGTATTAAGTGGAAGGCCATCCATACCAAAAACACTGTAGGGCTATTTCTAGAAGGGCAGTTAAATTGTCCTGATCAGGATGTATCTCTCAACTAAGTATTGAAACAGAAAATCTGGGTAATTTTATGTAAAGCTGCATGTAAAATGGTGGCTGTATTTATGTACATTATAACATATGAGATGGCTTAGAAGGTATTTGAGTGTAAAAGCTTTAGGGGCATCTTTTGATATGTATAAAAAGGAGGTAATTTATTCATTTTGCCACATTATATCAAGACGTCTTTTTACCTGTGCTAATGCCCTCTGAAGCACTTCATCTCAGCAAGACCATACACCTTGTGAATAAGACTAGTATTATCTTTGCTTGATTGAAGAGGGTTGAGTCATTCATCAGGATATATCCCATCATGGAACCAGGGGAAACTTAAATTAATCCATTAAATAAATGTTAGTGCCAATGGCTACACCAATAAAATTATCAGATTGTCACAAAATTTACCAGTTCATTAATGCCAGGAAATCTTATTTTGAACCTGTCTGTTTCTTTATCTAAATCTGTTTGGTTAAGTTTTGTCCTATAGGCCAATACACACTTAGTACCAACGTACTGATCATGTAAGATCCTCTCCACATACATCTGGAGGTATGCTTGAATTGAAAGAAGTCTCTAAAAAGATTAGAACAACAACATCTGGACACGATTACATTTCAAAAGAATAACTTTAAACATTTCTCATGTTTTTCTGTAATATACAGAAAATCCGCATAGGCTGACTTTTAAGAGGTAGCTGGTTACAGGTGAGAGAGTAAAAGCTGAGAAGTGATGGGGAGAGGGCAGTGGACTAAGAAAGGTAGCTCTCAGATGGGATAAGGAAGAGAAGGGATTGGAAGCTGGAGGAAAAGAGTATTGATCCAAGCAATTTTTTTTTGCCAAAGCTGACTGTTGAAGTCACATTGACAAAGAAGTCAGCCACATCCCTCCTCCCATTCCATCAACAGTTGAATCACTGTTATTCCATGCAGGAACCACTGACAAGTGTAGACAGACTGGGAGACCTCAATGTCCATTTCAGTAGTGCTTGGCAGCACCACCACCAACTACATGGGTCGAAACATGAATATCAGGTTTCCAGTCAGAAACTGCAGTTGTTTGTGAGAGAGCCAACCAAAGTATTTGAGTTCCTCTTCACCAAATGATTGGTCATAGATACAGCAATAGATTTCAGTCCTTCTGAGATCAACCATCACATTGTTCTTGTGGAGGTGAAGATCCATTTTCTCACGATGTTGTGCGCACTTCGATTGTGCTTGAAGGGATGGAACAGATCCAGTAGCTTGAAATGGGCATCCATGAACCACTGTGAGCTGCCAGTAACAGTAGAATATTTGTTTCTATTGCCTTCTCTTACCTCATAGCCTGCATATTCATCATTATCTTTGCTATCAAGAAAGCAGATGAATGCTGGTATAACATGAGTCAGCATCAGACAAACCTAATGATGATGCACCAACTTGGTGAAGCTGCAGCATGTATCCTGAACAATGGAATCAGTACCATATAGATGTGATGAGCTGATCCCACACGAAAGGATTACATCAACGCTTAATCATCCTGGCATCTAGAGCTATAAAAGATGGTGCCAATGAAGCAATGAAGAAGAGATGACTTCATGAAAAGCCCACCTTCTATAATGATGCAGTTTAACATATGAGTGTTTAAGACTAAAATATTTGGAACTATTCTCAGCTATTATGAGTTGAGTGAATTATTAATGCCAGCATTCTCCTGAAGTGACCAGCACAGAAAATGGTCATCAGCTGTAAACATAAACATAAACATAACAATTACAGCACGGAAACAGGCCATTAGGCCCTTCTAGTCCGCACCGAACCAAACACCCCTTTCTAGTCCCACCTCCCTGCACAATGCCCATAACCCTCCATCTTCTTCTCATCCATAGACCTGTCCAACCTTTTCTTAAATAATACAATTGACTCCGCCGACACTATTTCTCCCGGAAGATGATTCCACACGGCTACCACTCTCTGAGTAAAGAAGTTCCCCCTCATGTTACCTCTAAACCTAAACCTCTGCCCCTTAATTCTTAACTCATGTCCTCTTGTTTTAATCTTTCCTCCTCTTAACTTCATAAATGACCAAATGCTTATTAAGAACTGAACTGCAGTGGTAACATGAGAGAGACTACTTTGACACTGAGACATTCTTTTGACATTTTTATTAAGGGCCTCCAGCAAACTTGAAGTTGAACTTTACACAAAGGACAAAGGATGCACCTTTTGAAGAATTGTAAGCTCAGTCCCAGGCTAGAACCACAGGAGTTCATTAGGAACGCATCCTAAGGCCAGCTGTCCAGAGGTGCTTCATCAATGATCTTCTATTTATCCTGAGATCAGATATATGCTCATTGCAAAATACTTGGTTCCATTCACAAACATTTAGATAATGAAACCTTGAAAATATTTAGGCTTGGTGTGACAAGTGGCAAGAAGCACTCTTGCACACAATTGTCAGACAATGACTATTTCCATTGGAAGTGACATTGAAATGATCATCAAATAATAGAACAGTCTGGAGTTTACTGTTGAGCGGAAGCTTAACCGGAGAAATATTATTTTTAAAAAATGACTTCAGGAGAAATTACAGGCTAGTTATTTTCTGGTAAATATCCTTTACAATGGTCTTGTTCACCATATGTCCAAGCTTTGTGTTATCTGAAAGTATTGAAATAGGGTCCTGCAAGCCTTGAAGATGATAAATGCCACAGCTACCATGCACCAGTGATAGAAGGACAAATATTTAGAGGGAGGAAAATGGCTCCTGGCAGATGGACTAGAGGAAGATATAATAAAAAGAAGTGAAAAATTTACACTTGAAAGTTCAAATTCATTGTCAGAATACCTACATTACATCACATACAACGTTC
This sequence comes from Narcine bancroftii, assembly GCF_036971445.1. NCBI lineage: Eukaryota > Metazoa > Chordata > Chondrichthyes > Torpediniformes > Narcinidae > Narcine > Narcine bancroftii. Next base: position 283,871,418 of record NC_091470.1, read on the forward strand.
AGAATTTTTTTCCTGTGTGTCAGATGGTACACAGTGGCTTCGCGGTAGTGCAAATTGCACACAAGAAAAAGATATGTATACAAAGCAAGAAATGTAAAGGAAGAAAGAAATGTATAAATCTGACTGTACAAATCCAGGAAAAAAGTAAATATTCAGTCTTAAATAATGTGCAAAGTAAGAGCCCTTAAATAAGTTGTTGAGTGAGTCTGCTATTTAGAAGTTGATGGTGGAGAGGTAGCAACTGTTCCTAGTGGAACATGTCTTGTGGCATACAGGAGGAGAGAGATCAACATTAGCAAAAGCAAGGAGTTGATTGTGGTCTTCAGGAGAACATGAACCAAACCTCATCAAGGGGTCAGCAGTGAAGAGGGTAAAGAACTCCAAATTCTTGAATGTATCTTCACTGAGGATTTGTCCTGGAGCTTCCAGGTCAATGCAATCACGAAGAAGGCTCGCCAGCAGCTGTACTTCATGAGAGGTTTGAGGAGATTTGGTATGTCACCAAAAACTATTGAACATTTCTACAGGTGTTCTGTGGGATGCATTTTGTCAAGTTTCATCACTATCTGGTATGGAGTTGCCAATGCACAGGGCAGGAAAAAACTCCAGAGAGTTGTTAACTCAGCCAGTCCCACTTGTGCACCAGTCTTCATGTTATTGAGGACATCTACAAGAGGAGGTAGCTTAAGAAAGCAGCCTCTATCTTCATGGACCTCCATCACCCAGGCCATGCCCTCTTCACACTGCTACCATCAGGAAAAAGGTACAGCACCCTGAAGGCAAGCACCCAGTAACACAAGAACAGCTCCTTCCCCTCTCCAATCAGATTTCTGAATGGACAATGAAGCACAGACACTACCTCATTTCTTTTTTTTGCACTATTTATTTATTTTTGAAATGTAACTTATAGCAATATTTGCACTGTAATTCTGCGACAAAACACAAATTTTGTGACATATTCAAGACAATAAATTCTGATTTTGATCTGTAACTCTTTCCTGATGGCAGCAATGAGAATAGAGCATTTCCTGGGTGTGGATTCTTGATTGCTGCTTCTCTCCCACAGAAGCATCCCATATAGATTTTCTCAATGGTGGAGAGTGTTTTACCTGTGATGATTTGGGCTGTGTCCACTACCTTTTTCAGGGTTTTCCACTCAGAGGGGTTGGTGCCCTCCTACCAGGACATTATGCAGCTTGTCAGCACATTTTTCACTACACATCTGTAGAGGTGTGCCAAGATTTGTGATGTCATACCAAACCTCTGCAAACTCTTGAGAAAGTAGAGGCTCTGATGTACATTCCTAATTGTGTGTTGGGTCCAGGAAAGGTTCTCCAAAATAGTGACTGCTGGGAATTTAAATTTGCTCACCCTCTTCACTCTGATCCCCCAATAATCCCTGAATCATACACCTAAGGTTTTCCCCTCCTGAAGTCCACAATGAGCTCCTTGATTTTGGTGACATAGAGTGAGAATTTGTTAGTACACCATACAGTCAAGTTTTCAATCTCCTTCCTGTTTGCTGCTTCATCACCTCTTTTTATACAGCTCACTACTGTGGGTTCATCAGCAAATTTGTAGAATGGTGATGTTGTCGTACCTAGCCATGAAGTCATATGTGTAAAGTGCATAAAGCAGGGGGCTAAATATGCAGCATGAAACATTTTGATGGAAAGATTGAAGACCCAGGTGGGTACAATTCTAAAGATGATGCGAGAAGTCCATGAGGGAGGCAAGAGGGGTTGGGAATCATGTTTAACCCTTTGGACTCCGATAATTTTTACGAGCCAGCTGGTGGTTGGGTATAAAAGCAGTCCCAGAAAAGAGGGACATGGAGTATATGTGGTTGTTGGAAGTCCCTGAAAACAGGATCATGAAGTCCAAAGGGTTAATAGAAGTATATGAGGTCTTTAGCTCTATAAATTGAAGCATACTGTGAAGAACTAAAAAAAAATTAAAACTTTGTCTATTTAAGATTATGCAAGGAAAGCGCGAAGGTTAGAGTAGATAAATTTAATAAAGTGAAGAATTTAGGAATTTTTCTTCAGGTAGAGAAGGTTGAATTGTTTTGGTAGGGATATCAACACAGAGGGTAAATAAAACATATTTCCATTGATAAAAGGGTGAAGAAACTGATGACTGACTTAAACTGATTGTCAAAAGAAGCAGAGGTAAGAAGAGAACTTGATCACGAATGTGGTAATGATCTGGAATTCATTGCATGAAAGATGGTGGGGACAGATCCAATTATGATTCAAGAGTTGAAAATAGGACTGTTTCGATTGGTCTTGAGGGGATTTAATGTGGGATCAATGGGTTAATGGTATTTGTCTGTGCTGTGATTCTATAATTTAGTGCAGACTTCCTTGACAGTTCTGCCTTGACTTCCCATCTCTACCTGCAAAGCTGACTGGACCTATTACATTTTACAACATTTGTGCACAGAACCTCTCACTATCTGAGGCCCCATCAAGGGGTGGAGTGGATCCTTATCCAAATTGCAGGGAGATGATTGCATCCTGACAGTCAAAGAGGGTTTCCTTTTGTGATATATACTGCACTTTACTGGCTGCTCCTCCTATTTAATCTTTGAATTGGACAGTTCAAGTTATATATCCACTTAAGGACCATTCTGTAAACATGTTTTGAGGTATGTTGATGCTTCTCTCTTATAACACTCATATTCCAAATTACATCATGAAGATTCCATCAATGAAACTGGTATCATGGAAAGGCCAAGGAAATAGCCCTCGAAATGCAGTGAGAAGCATACATTTGTCAAATGATAAAATAAAATGGGCATAAAAATAGTCTAAGAATCACAATAGCCATACACCAGTTAATAATGGATGTTTCCAATTTTTCAAATGTTTGTCCTTACCACGAATTAAATGGTACAAGATTTCAGTTAACGACATAAAGTTTGTCCTTGCCATCTGATTAATGACTAACATTGAATCAGATAAAATGGATACAGTATTCAATACATGATAACCACAATTGCATTGACAAATGTGTCTCCTTCATTTAAAATAAAAATTAATTTGCTCAATAAGCCTCATACAGCACTGGCATCTCTTCAGTTGGTACACGGGCCTGCCATAAGACATTCCTTATTCATGTCCAGGTGCATGTTTTACTGAATGATTAAAGAATGCAGGGAGCAGTAAACTACAAAGGATCTACCACTTTGCATAATGTTGTAACTGTTCCTTATCCATATTTTTGAAATGGATGGACCTGTGAGTCTTCTAGAACACTGCATCAGTCACCTCTTGAATGCAGGTGGACATAGTGCCTTATCTTATATACAAGAAAATAAATCATCTGCTGGTGCCTGAAAGAACCAAGTAGCCAGAAAATTAATGGCTGCTCTCACTGACAGGCGCAGGCAGAGTAGTTTAGAGTTCTGATGCTCCTCTCTGTCAGCTTCCAAGCACCTTAAAAAATAGATTTCCAGAATACCTAAAGCTTTGCTATTCCTCTAGGCATAGATATCCACAAAAGAAGTCGTCGTGCTCTCATTTACAGAACTTTGGTCTAAAGTGCCCAGCCCACATCTTTCAGTTACAGATCTTACAGTAATTAAGTACAGTTATATTTGTAACTGAAATAAACTCCATCTTTCAGTTTTATTCCCAGCGACCTGAACATTTGACTCAGTTACTACCTCACTTCAGAAAAGCAAAATGGCATTACTCCACACACACACACACACACACACACACACACACACACACACACACACACACACACACACACACACACACAGACACACACACACACACACACACAGACACACACACACACTCTCTATAAATATATGTATTAGCATTATTAAATCTAAAACAATTAATGCAATATTTACACCTGGACGTGTAGCTAATTAATGATTTGCATCTTCACATAAATTGATTAACAAAGCACCAAAACCTCCCACAGATTTAACAAATCCATGAAAAAATGTCTTATAAAAATTAGAGAAAATTCGAAATGCAAAAATTAATCTTTTTCGGGAATCAAAATAAATGGAAAGTTACAATTCTCCATAATTATGCTCCAAACCAGCCATTCTCAATGGAGATCATATGTACCCCACCCTCCACCACTCCCACACTTCAAGGGTTGGTGAGGGGAGAAATGGATTGAAATCATAAATATTTTTATTTTGTTGTTGGTAGGAGTGAAGATCGGAAGAAACCAACTAAACTTGACTACTTCACAGGGGAGGGACCTCATAAATTTTGAGTAGAAACCAAAGGAGACAATAGCCTAAAAAAGTTTTAGAATGGCAATCAAAATAACCAATTTTTTTTTTTTGTAATTTTTTATTTTTCACACCATAAACCATATTGACCATGATGCATACTGCTCATTGATTACAAAATGTCTAAAGGATTACAATTTGAAAACTTGAAGGACTACACACCATTTTTGTGAATGCTTTAGTTACAGGATTTAATTCTCTTGTATGTTGAGAAGATCAGAAATAAAGAGTAGCATATTAGCCTTAATTAGGTAGTTAATTTGGGTGAAATATGTTACTTTCTGCATGGTTAGCATGATAGATCTGGATATTTAAACTTGGAGTTAGCTCTATGTTGATGTATTGAAAAAATACCTCATTTACAATCAAATTATATAATTGAAAAGTACAATAGGTAGAATTGGGAGACAAGATGAGAATAAAGCTTTAACTTGAATTCTGTGGCATAGACATTGTTGTTTGAAGCAAAATTGTGGTTCTTGTTTCTGTCACAGACCTGATGCTACAAACTTCAGGAACATGAGATCAAATTGTCTTTTCATGTGGGAGCAGAGCTACATCAGGAACATTGGAAACAAGATTGTAGACATGAACAACTATTGGGAGAATAGCAGTAGCTCTCCAGACATCGCCACCTTGTTTAAAAAGTGGAGGCATCGAGGCTGGGGCTTGTGGGGCAGGTGAAGTTTCAGAAATCGGGAAGAAATGAAGGAGAGATTGGTCAAAGGACATTAATGGGTAAACATTCCAATAGACAGAGTCACATATTGCATGAAGGAAGATGGTTGTGATTGGAGGTCAATCATCCAAGATAGAACTGTTATGTTCTTGCTCCAATCATTGTCTGCTATTGCACCAATGACTGGGGATATTATACAATATTCAATTCTGTTTGAAATCCTCAGCTAATAAAAAGCCATGCCTTCGTGCAGCAGGACAAAGAAAATATTCATGCAAGGCAAGTAATATTCACAACCTAAAAGGATCAGCATTCATTTCTTTAACAAGACCGTGTTACTATCTACTCTTGATATTTCCATCATTAACATTAGATTAGATTCAACATTATTGTCATTGATCCAAGTAAAATACAAAACCAATGAAATACAAATTAGCATCCAACCAGGAATTGTATGGGGAGAACATACAAGCTCTTTTCGGACAGCGTGGGATTTGAACCCCGATCCCGATCATTGGCACTGTAAAGATGCTTCACTAACTGCTACGCCAACCACATCACCCCTTTACTCTATCTTCCACCATCATCTCAGGCCTTATTCCTGCCTCTTCTGCCCCAAGATGCAACAAGGACAGGATTCCCCTTGTTCTTACCTATCACTCATAAGCCTCTGCCTCCAACATATTATCCTCTGTAATTTCCATCATCTACAACATGATTCCAGGCACATCTTCCCCTTTCCTTCACTCTCTGCCTTCTGCAGGGATATCTTATTCCGTGACCCCCTTGTCCACTCCTTCCTTCCCACAAATTGCCCCTTTATACAGACCCCTGTAACTGCAGGAAGAGCTATACTTGTCCTCACACCTCCTCTCCCACTACCATTCAGCACCCCAAACATTCCTTCCAAGTGTAGAAACTGTTGTGGACTTCTCTACATCAGAAAGACTGGATGCATACTGGGAGATCATTTCATTGAGCACCTTCACGCTATCCGCAGCAATGGTGGGGATCTCCCAGTGACCAACCATTTGAATTCCTTGGCCCACTCCTGTGATGACATGTCTGTCCATGGCCTCATGCTCTGCCAAACTAAGACCACCTGCAAATTGGAGGAATAACACCTAATATTCCATCTGGGCACTCTCCAACTGGATGGGATTAACATCAACTTTTCTAGTTTTAGTTAAGCCACTCTCTTGTCTACCTCTCTTCCCCATCCTTCTGTATCCTTTCTTTCAGCCTTCCACCCTCTTGCCTCTCCATTCAGAGAACTATTCCCTCCCTCTATTACTTCTAAACTTTTTTCACTAGTGCCCTCCAACCCATATCAACCTATGATCTCTTGCCTGTGGGCCTGTGCTCATTCCCTTAACATTTTATTCAGGCACCTGCCTGCCTTTTGCTCATAACTTGCTGAAGGGCTGAGGCCTGAAACATTGGTTATGTATCTTGATCTCTCCTACATAAAGAATGCTGCATGACTTGCTGAGTTTCTCCAGCATTTTTGTGTAAAAATGAAACTGGCAAGAGGTGTGTTGTTATGATATAAGATGTACCCATGGAATTCTTCCATTGAATATCTTAGAGAAACAAATGCATAGAACTTTATCCCCATTCAATCTCGCCAAATGTATTATGATGTAACATCAGCACATTTCACTGTACTTTGATGTCCACGGAATGGAATGAAAAAGAGATGGATTAATTGGAAAGTGTCGTTTATAAGATCATTCTGGATAATTCACATTCCATTGCTCTTTCTTTTTATTCATCCCAATATCCAGCAATAGTTGTGGCACTTGTGGATAATACTCCTCTTATCTTCAGAATGGTTTGTTTTGATGGCTGAGAAGAGTTATGAGAGGATAAGGAAGAGCTGACGATAAAGTGCCAAAAGCCTTTCAGTGACATCATTTATATGAAGAAAAGAGTACATAGGAATGAAATTGGGGAACGTTTAATTGATCATCTGAAAAATTGAGAGAGCACATCTCCTGCTCCAGCAGATTTTTGTTGTCATCTCCTTTTGAAAACCCACAGCAGGCATTTGTGCATATAAATCCTTGGAGTCTGTGGTGCAGAGAGCCATCAGTTACATTCATACCATCTTGGGGGGAGTATGAAAAACCCAAGATGTTTGGGGATGGCAAGTCATTTCACTCCTTGGAAATTGATCAATCATACGTGCCATAAAATGTTGTAATGGGGCATGCCTGACTCCAGAGATACAGGTAGGATTCATTCATCTCAAAGCAGTCTTTTATCCTATACCTTTTATCCTGTGCCGCTCTGACAGATCAAAAAATGTGTGCATTTCCTCTTAACATAAAATAATTATAACAGGACCAGGAGAAGAAAAGAAAAATGTTTGGCAGAACGAATAGCACATGAGGAAAAATATTCTTCCTCAGTGAGGATTTAGAGGGATAGCATGGTAACCGGCCTTTCAAGCCAAATATACCCATGTGACCAATTAACCTACTAATCCCTATACATCATTGGAATGTTGGAGAAAATGTGCATCCAGAAGAAATCCACATATACACGAAGAGAACATACAAATTTCTTACAGACAGCATTGATTCAAACGGCACTCTAAAAATGTTATGCTAATTCCTGTGCTAACTGTGAAGCTGTTACCTGCAACAGTAAGTGTTAAAAATAGATTTCATAGTCTCTTTTGAAATGGAATTCACTAGATACTTGAAGTAATAAACTTGTAATGTGTTGGGATTGTACTAAGTGTTTTGCAGTTGCAAACTTGTAATGTGTTGGGATTGTACTAATGTTTTGCAGTTGCAAATACCAGCATTGTTTTAAAGGGCCCAATTGTCTTCTTTTGTGATGAAACGATTTTACATTTCTTGGACATCTGAGTCTTGGGCTTGCTGTGAAGTTCTGTTTTTAAGGTGTTGGAAGGGGAAAAAGGTTTAACAAATCCTGAGGGAGGAAGTCTGGCTTGGGTCAGGAGGCTTCACTGCTTCAACTGCACCATTTGCTGAATTTATTTGAATTTGGAGAGAATTAAAAAAGAGGTTCATCCCCCTTCAACTCCCAGACTCATAACAAGTGAACAAATCACTATTAGGAAACCCAGACTTCTGTTAGGTCGCAGCAAAAATATCAACTCTCATCTCTGAGGATCACACTGGATTTATTAAGGGACATGATTCACAATTTAATATTCATTGTTTGTTAGATATTCTTTACTCCCCTATAATTTTTGTCCTCTGAATGTATTATTTCTTTAACTTTGACAGAGTATATAGATATGTTTTTGGAAGATAAATTTGGAAAGGTTTGTTAGAGTAGGTCACAAACAAACACTTTAAAACAGATCTTATTTGAAATACTGGAGCTCTGCTGATGCTAAATGTATCGGGGCCTCACAGCTTTTGCAAGAGCTTTGAAGAGTGCTCAAGAGACTTCACAAATGGATTGTTGTTAGACTTCACTAATGGATTGTTGTTTACAAAAGGCAACAGATGAAAGATCTTGTCGGAGCCTCAGACAGTCTGAAGAAGAGGGTCATGTGGTTTTGCAAGCAGAGAGAGTCAAACAGGTTTTCTCTCAGAGAGAGAGAAAGAGACAGAGATCACTTGTGCAGTGTTGCAGCCAGCAGACAGCTGGGACTGGAATAGATCAAGCTGACAAGCTTATGGAAAGCCCAGTTGTAAGACAGCATGGTCAAAGCCCTTGTGGTTCACGCAAGCAGAGAGGACTGGCTGTCTAATGTTTCACTTGGAATAAGAGAAACAAGAAGGAACTCTGTGGTGACCTGAAAGAAAGAGGTTATCATCTGGAGAACCCTGAAGGGACAAGTTTCGTCAACAAGACACTGAAGTTAGGAAGCAACTTGAGTTTACCAGAGGGAAGTAACCTTGAATATGTGATTACAGATACAATGTTAATCAAAAGATTTATAAAAAATATGTATATTAAACTGCAAGAAAAGGAAAATGAGGAAACAAATGGTAAAACTAAACAAAAATGGGAACAAGATTTAAATATAAAGATAAAAAAGGAAACATGGGAGAAGTTATGCTCTGGAACGATGAGAAATACAATAAATACGAGGCTGCGTATGATACAATATAATTGGTTACACAGACTATACATTACACCGCAAAAGTTAAATAAATGGGACCCAACAGTATCTGATAGATGTTTTCGATGTAAAAAAGAAATGGGAACAACAATTCATGCAATCTGGACATGTGAGAGAGTAGAAAAATTTTGGGATGATCTCAATCAGATATTAAATAAAATAACAGAAAACAATATACCAAAGAATCCAGAGATCTTTCTCCTAAGTAACATAAAAAATAAAGAATTTGGAATTGACTTGGAGGATGCACAAAAAAGATTTGTTAAGATAGCCCTAGCTGTAGCAAAAAAATGTATTATGTCAACCTGGAAATTGGAAGATAATTTGAAAATACAACAATGGTATATAGAAATGAATAAATGTATTCCATTAGAAAAAATAACATATAGTTTAAGAAATAATATTGAAATATTCGAACAAGTATGGGAGCCTTACATTAAATACAATAGCGAAAACCTACCGGGAACAAACATTACCTAAGTTGATGGAAGGAGAAGAAAAGAAAAGAATGGACTCAGTAGAATTTCTGGTGTATTTTTGTTGAATGACAACATTGTCTAACTGAATTAATGCAACCTAGATTGTATAACTAAAATGGATGAGAGGGGGGGGGATGGGGGGGTGGCTTGGGAGGAGGGAGGGGGGAGGGAGAAAAAGTCACTGTAAATGTGTGGAAAAGAAAAAGTGTATATCATGGCTATTGTGATTTATGGTGTGAAAAATTTAAAAAAAAAAAAAAAAAAAAAAAAAAACAAGACACTGAAGTAACTGATAGGAATTGTGGATGTCCTGGAACAACAAATCTCTCTCTGAAAACCAACAAGAACCTTCCTGAGTGGTAACCATTTACCTTTCAAGCATCAAAGCTTGGTGAACTTTATAAATGTTAAATTATGCACAGTATAAGAATTGCCTGTAACCAATGAACTTGGAGGAATGAGAAGTGAAAGAACATTTCTAAACTTACACATTACATACACGTTACACATTACATACATGTGCGCTTAGAATTAGAAGGGGGTTAAGTTAGGCTCAGTAAGTTAATAGTGATAAGTTAAAGTTTGATTCTATTTTCATATTTAAAGATAATTAAAAGCAATTTTTGTTTAAGTAACCATTTGTCTTGGTGAATATCTATTGCTGCTGGGTTTTGGGGTCTTCTGGCCTCATATCAAGACGCTGAAAAAGATTTTGATAGAGTGGAATGGGAATACTTATTGACTGTGCTAGGGAAATTTAATTTTGGCCCCCAATTTATCATTTGGATTAATTTGATATATTTATCTTCTACAGCATCATTTTGTTTTACTAACTCAATTAAATATAAACCTTTTAAGTTATATTGTGGAACCTGATAGTTCATCATTATTTAATTCGGCTTTAGACCCGTTTGCAGTGGCCTTTCAGCAATTGGCTGATATCTGATAAATCACAAGAGCTGGGAGTGTCTATAAGGTGTCTCTTTAAGCAGATGATCTTTTGTTGTATATGTTGAATCCTGATTGATCAATTCCATCTATTTTGTCAATTCGGTCAATTTTCAGGTTATAAATTAAATTTGCAGAAAAGCATAGTTTGTTTTGAACTCTTCCTGCTTTTTAGATTCCATTATTCGTTTTAAAATAGTAAAAATCATTTAACTCTCGAGGTATTCCCATTACTAAGAAATTTAATAATTTGTTTAAAGAAACTTTCTTACCTTAATGAATCTTGACACAGCAGTCCCCTCTTTCGATGACAATAATTGGATGCATCAATATTATCAAGATGAATATTTTACCTAAATTTTCATATATTTTTCAAGCTGTATTGGTTTTTGTTCCTAAATCCTTTTTTGATTCATTGAACTCTCTTATCTCTTTTATATGGAAAAATAAGTGCCCTTGTCTTAAAAAAGTTTTTTTCTTCAAAATATTAAAAAGAATGGGGGCTTGGCATTACCCAACTTTAGGTTTTATTACTGGGCAGCTAATATTAGATATGTTATTTTTTTGATTCATCATAAGGAACATCTAGATGCTTTAAGATGGATTAATTTAGAAATTAAATCCACTAAAAAGTATTCTCTTCTTTTGATACTTGGAGCACCTTTACCTTGTTCGGCTGATAATTTTGTTGTCAGACATACTTTGAGAATTTGGGTTTGATTTAGGAAACATCTTGGGTGCCATAGATTCTTATTAATTAGTCCTATTTTAGGTCATTCCTTTTTTTCACCTTTGGTTCAAGATATCAGTGACCATCAATTGTCAAATTTAGGTATTGAATCCTTTTAAGATTTCTTTATTGACCAGAATCTTGAATCTTTTGAAAAATTATCCACCAAATTTATAATGCCTAAACATCACTTTTTTTGTTATTTACAGGTTAGGAGCTTCTTGAATTCTTTAATTTTGAGGTTCCCTCAAGTCCTGGAACCTAATATGATAGGGAAGATTTATAATTTCAAACTTGATCATAAATGGTGTTATCAGTCCTTTTTCAACTATTTTTATGATCTAGGGATAGTTTACTGGACAGAAGTAAATAACTATGTGAACAAGATTTTCAACATTTAATTTCTGAAACTACATTTGGATTCTGTTTTGAGGCAGGTGCATTCATCCTCATTATTACAATTTAAGGTAGTACACACGGAGGGCCCAATTTTCCAAAGTCCAATTGGCTAAATTCTGCTCTAATCTATCTTCTAAATGTGATAAATGTAAAACTGAAGAAGGTACACTGTCCCATATGTTATGTCCTTTTCTTTCCAATTTTTGGGAAGGTGTATTTCGTACCTTGTCTTTAGTTCTTTTTTAAATATTTTATTGAAAAATTTCTCACACATGGATTAGTCAAAGATTGATAAAATAATACAAATTTCAAAAAAGAAAACAAACTATGAACTACATACATGATATTATAGATCCCCCAAAACCTCCAACCCTTAAAATAATTAATATAAAAAATACAATATAAAATGAAGAAAAGAAAAAAAATAAACAGAGGGATGTTATCTAGTACACAGGTTTAAACAGAGTTCTTTAATACAAGTCAGAGGATATTTTCACAGGTCCAGAGGCACAGGAAGCAAAATATTACAAATTTTAACCTAATATTTGATTATACGGGCACAAAATTTGTAAATTTTATTTATTTCTCAAATTATATATTTTTTTTGCAAAGGAATACAACTTTGAATTTCTGCATTCCATTGCCGTACCCAAATGGATATCTGATTTCTAAGTAATGGCAATACATTTCTTTGCCACTGTTAATGCAACTTTAACAAATTCCAATTGATATATTGACAATTTTAATTTATGTATTGTTCCTTCATTATTTCCCAATAAAAATAAATCTGGGTTTTGTGGAAATACAACTGCTGTAACCTGTTCCAAAAAAGATCCATAAATTCACTCTAAAAAGGTCTTACCTTAGGACAAATCCAAGTTGAATGCAAAAAATTTTCCTACATCCTCACCACACCTAAAATATTGATCTGATAAGTATGATTTTTAATCTATTCAATTATTGTGGTGTAAGATATAACTGATGTAAAAAAATTATACTGATCTATACCTTACATTAATAGTGTTAGTCATACAATTCTTATGTAGATCTGTCCATCTTTGCTCGTCATTTGCAATATTCAAATCTCGTCCCTAACACTGTCTAGATTTATGAACTCCATGCTTAGGAGTTTCTATTTGTGATAAAGAATACATTTTAGAAGTAAACTTCTTAACATTTCCTCTTCTAATAAGAATTTCTACTTCATTACAACCAGGTAACAACATGGTTGGTCCTAGCTTGTCCCTCAAATATGGTCTCAATTGAAAATAATGAAAAAGAGTATTGTGGATTATTCCATATTTCTTCTCGTTTGTTCAAATGACATTCATTGACCCCTTTCATAACAATCTTCAACATTTATAATCCCCTTATGAAACCAAATATCTAAAAATTGATTATGTTTTGAAAAAGGAATAAGAGAATTTTGTCAAAGGCATTTTAGGTGATATACCTCCCTCTTGCACCAATTTCATCATTTATTTTATTCCAAATATTAATCAGGTGCTTCAATAATGGTGTTTTTTTACACCAACCATCAATTTTGCATCCCATTTGTATATGAATCCTTCTGCTTTCCTCTCTCCTATTTTATTCAATCCTATTTTAACCCATGTGTGTTTTTCTTCTCTTTCAAAAAGAAAGAAGAAATTGAATTTGTGTCACTTAATAGTAGTTTTTAAAGTTATAAAGCTGGAAGCCTCCCAGTTTGTATTTCCATGTTAACTTTTCTACAGAAACTCTTCACGTTTTATATTTCCATGGGAATTTCCTGACATATTTATTCAATTCTTCAAAATATTTTTGAGGTATTAAAATAGATAATGTTTGAAAAAGATATTGAATTCTTTGAAATATGCTCATCTTAATACAATTAACCCTTTCCACTAAAGTTATATGTAAATGGATCCAATTTTTAAAATCTTCCTCAACCTTTCAGAGTAATGGTAAATTCTTTATATAAATTCTTCAGATTATTATTTGTACAAATCCTTAAATAATTAATACCATCTTTTAGCCATTTAAACTGGATATCCCTTTGGCATTAACTATAATCCCCTTCCATTAATGGCACAATTTTATTTTTATCCAAATTTATTTTATAACCCCAAATTTTTCCCATTTTTGTAAAGAATTCTCAGGTTCAGTCAAATATATTAAAACATCATCTGCAAATAAACTAATTTTATGCTCTGCTTGACCAACCCTAAATCCCTTAATTTCCAAATCACTCCATATTTCTTCTGCAAGTGGTTCTATATCCAAAATAAACAAAGCTGGAGATAAGGGACATCCTTGTCAACTTGACCTCACCAACTGAAATGGTGCAGGTACTTGTCCGATGGTCACTACTTCAGCTTTAGGGTTATTATATAATGCCCTAATCCTGTTTACAAAGGTTGATCTAAATCCAAATTTATCCAACACCTGAAAAAAAAGCCCCATTCCAATCTATCAAATGCTTTTTCTGCATCTAGAACCACTGCAATATTCAAATCTCTCTTTTTTTGTGCTTAGTGAATTATACTAAGTAATGGCAACATTTTCATAAGTCTGTCTATTTTTTTTTACAAAACCTGTCTCATCTGTTTTTATTAATTTTGGCAGCAGTTTAGTTATTTTATTTGCCAAAATTTTTGCAACAATCTTACAATCTATATTTAGTAGTGAAATAGGTCAATAAGAAGAAGGATTTAAAGGGCTTCTACTTTTTTTTAGGTATCACAGTAATTATTGCCATAAAAATGATTCTGGGAGAGTATGGGTTACTAAAGCCTAATCTAATACTTCCATCAAAATAGGAATTAATAAATCTTTAAATTCTTTATAAAAATTAGATGGGAATCCATTCTTGCCTGGAGATTTATTACTCTGTAATTAACTCATAGCCTTGCTCATCTCTTTCTGAGTAAAAGGAGCACTCAGTTCAGTTTGTTCTTCCAAACTTAATCTAGGCAAAGTTATCTGTGATAAATGTCGATATATTGTATTATTGTCTTCTAAAGATTGAGAACTATACAATTTTGAATAAAAATTCTGAAAGGATTTGTTTATTTCTTAAGGTTTATAAGTAATAACATTAGTGTCCTTTTTTATTGCATTAATTGTTCTTGAAACCTGTTTTTGACTGGCAAGCAAGTACTTTATGTGATCTTTCACCAAACTCGTAATATTTTTGTTTTGTTCTTGTAATTGTTTTCTCTGTTCTGTTAGTTTGCAATATATTATACTTATTTTTTATTAATTAATTGCCTGTTTATCTTCAGAACTCCATTTTTGAAGATATTTTTTTAAAACTGTTATTTCTTTTCTCCAACTGATCTATCTCTCTCATATACTCCTTTATAATTTTAGAAGTAAAACATAATTTGACCTCTTAGATATGGTTTCAAAGTATCCCATATAATAAACTTATCATTTACAGAGTTCAAATTTATGTCACAAAGTGTCTGAATTTGTGTTCTAACAAACTTACAAGAATCATTTCAGTCTCCATCTATAAATTATTTTCATTTTGTCAGGCATTTCAATCATTATTAATAAAGGCAAATGATCAGATAAGATCCTCGCTTTATAATCAGCTTCAAGAATCCTAGCTTGCATTTGTGCTGAGATTAAAAATAAATCAATTCTAGATTAATAATCATGCCCACCCACTCAAATAAAATGAAAGTCTCTCATTAATACCAATGTAATTTTAGCTGCTTTTGTTCTCACTGCTACTCAAGTAGACCTATCCAATAATGGATCAAAACAGAAATTAAAATCCCCTCCTATTAAAATATTTTCATGTACCTCTGCTAAATTAAAAAAATGTTTCTTGAATAAATTTCTCATCATCAATATTTGGAACATGCATATTTTAAAAAGTCCAGAATGCAGAATATACTTGACAATGTACCATTACATACCTCCCTGCTGGGTCCATCACAACACTTTGAATTTTAATTTATCAAAATTACCACACTTCTTGCCTTAGAATTAAATGAAGAAGACACTACATATGCAACCCAGTTCCTTTTTAATTTCAAGTGTTCTTTTTCAGTTAAATGTATTTCTTGGAGAAAAGCCACATTGACTCCCATTTTCTTAGTATCTGTTAACACTCTCTTCCTTTTTATAGTCCGTTTAACCCCATTACCATTAAAATTTACAAATTTCATTACCTTACTCATTTTGATAAACTATAATCAATCCCTTTCTTGATACTTTGATTACCTCTCCCAGCAAATCTCCCTCTAATTCCATTATTTAATATCTTATGTGTCAGTACTAACCTCCTCCAGCAATCCAAATAGAAGAAAGAAGAAACCAGATAAACACACAAAAAATAAATAAGCCCACACATAACTATATATAGACATAACAAAACCCTCTCTGTAAATGTTGTTAAATAATGTACAACATTACCTTCCTCCATTTTGCGGGCTGCAACCAAGGTCACAAAAACACACATGATCCTGTCGCAATCAGGACCTCCCACCTCCCAACTCCCTTGGTACATTTGCTATATAATTTTTAATTAGTTGGTTATCCACAACTAAAATGACATCCTGGAAGTCAAAAAGAAAGAGGAAAAAAAATTCTTACTCTAATTTCTCTCACCTTAAAAACTTTCTCTTTTTCCAATAATTAACAGGAAAAAGACCCCGGATGAATTCTTGAGCTTAAAAAAAAATTAGAAAATAATTTATCTTGGTCTCCCAGCACAAAAATCTTCATAGTTGCAGGGTAATGCAGCACAAATTTGTAGCTGTTATCAAAAAGAGCTTTCTTAGCTGGGTTGAATTCTTTCGTTCTCTTCAGTAAATCTTCGCTCAAATCAGGATAAATAAAATTCTATTTCCATCCCATTGAAGCAGCCTTTCTGTTCCCTTGCCCCTGTCATAGCAAGACTTCGAACCTTCTCTCTGTCTTGGTAATGTAAAAATTTGATTAATATAGAGCGCAGCTTCTGGTTTGGAAGAGGTTTTGCTCTTAGAGCCCTATGAGGTCTTTCAATTTCAATTGGATCTTCAAAATTTTGCTCTCCCAAAACTTCAGGGATACAGTTTTGAAAAAAAAACAAATTGAATCTAGACCCTCTTTCCTTTCCAGAAGCCCCACTATTTTAACATGATTCCTTCTACTGAAGTTTTCTAATACATCCACTTTCTTTATCACCATAATTAAACTAGTAGATATATTTTCCACAGTCGATGCCCTGCTTTCAACATGCTGCATTTCCACCTGTACCCTCATTATTTTCTTACCCATTTTATCCAATTTCATCTTCATTTTATTCACAACCTCTAACACTTTGTAAGTTTTCCCTTTCATTTCTTCCTTAATTTCTGCATTAATTTCTTTCATTTCTGCCTTCAATCCCTTCACTTCTTCTTTCATTTCCACTTTCATTACTTTAAACCGATGCATTATTGTTGTAGTTAAGTCTTCCATTGTGAACTAGTCTTAACTCCTTTAATTGCCTCTTTTTCCTTTTGTACTTGTTCTTTTTATTCTTCATCTTCACTTGTAATCCTCCTCTAGAGTCTAACTCCTTGTTGTCGGCACTGAAGTGGAGATCCCCAACTTCTCCACAGTTTGTGGCCCTACTCCCAGTAGTGCCTTGTGCTTTTCTGTACAGTTTAATTCTGGGTTCTCCTCCAACACCATCTCTCCACAGTTGCAGGTGAGTGATGCTGGTGGAGGGAACTTCAAGGGGATCACTCACCCAGGGAGCAGCTCAGCTGCTAGCTCCCTGCTTCGTCACCAAGATAAGCCCCAAGTCTCTTCTTGTCCTTTCTTTTTGTTGGGCACCAGCCAAGGCTGGAGCTAATTTATCTCTTTTTGGAAGCATTTTTCTTGTAAAGAATAAGTACTTAGATGTATTTTAAAAGTATTAATTTGTTTAAAACAATATTTAATTATCACTTTTTAAACTAATCTACCAAGGGAGTCAGGTCCTCATGAACCTACAGCGTCATGTGACCCCGCCAACCCCCACCCCCTATCTTTAGTTCTTAACATTACTTTGACTCCAAATCTTGTTCTTGCTCTTTTTGGAATAAGTAAGCCAACAGGTCTGACATTGACTGCGTCACAATCCCACGTAGTTGCCCTTGTTTTCTCATCGTGAGAAGGGCCATATTAATGAGATGCAAAGATGGTATATTTGACTTCGGAGAAAATTAAATGTTTCACTTCTAATTTTGTTTCTTTATGGGGTTATTTTCTTAATTATTTTCAAAATTCATAAGATTAGTTAACTTTTGGGTTTTTTTACCCCTTTGATTATTGTTATTGACCATGGACTGACCTTTTAGACTGGACTGTCATCATAAAGGATGGCATTCTGCTGGGAACTCTGTGTGACTTGTGGTGTAGCTGGGTCGAGCTGTGCAGACAGAAAGAGAATGGAACGTTTGGAATGGCAGTTGGAACAGCCCAATTGCAACAGTTGGAGCATCGGAGACCGAGCAGGAGAGCTGTGTGAAAGACTTATGCTCATAAGATAAAAGGATTCGTAAACTTACGGCAACTCCACATCAGTCATTTCTCTCTCCAACGTTCAATATGACATCCTTTTGTTATTCAGTTGGCAGAGCTGAATTTGGACCTTTAGCTTTGGAATTGAATTCTGTGGTCTATGTGTTTGGACTGACTGACCTGGGGTTATTTGGGGATTTTTTTCTTGTTAAATATTGGACGCAGACTATAATGATCTGGATTTTTTTTTACATACACACTGTTTATGAAGATTTGATATTTGTATATTTGTTATAGTTACTTATAGTGGGGATAATTGGGTTAAAATGCTATATTGGTAATAGTCATTAATAAATTTAGAGTTAAAATTTAACCGTTTTGAATCGCGTCTTCTGTTGTGGCATGCTTTAGGTGTAACATTATCTTCATTTTTATTATCAGGTAGTGGACTGCTTCTGTTTAGCCAGTAGCCTCTGAAGAGAGGGGGTTGATAATTAGTATAGTGTAGTGTGTTGTGCATAAGCGGAGCAGGAAGACTGAGACAACAGGCTGTGAGCTTGTTTAGCACAACTGATTTACTTTGAAGTTCGCGCTGCAGCTAAGGCTGTCCTCAGCCCGCCCCTTGTGTTCTGGAACTAACGTCATGCTCACATAAGCGCGCATGCGCTCTTCTGGTCTGCGACGCCATCTGACCGCATGTGACAAGCAGGGCCAATTTGCTGCTGCAACTTTGTGCATTACCGCAATAGTGTTTTAATTTAGTTTTTTTACTGCTTTCAATGTAATGTAGGTCTCAACACAATATTATTATGTACCTATGTTACATTTACTTGATGAAATCAATAAAAATATTGAAAAGAGAAAAAAATAATTGACCCTTCCTCAAACAAAAGCAGAACCTAAAATTTAAATTTGTAACCATGGAGGAAGTCATTTCAGCAAAGATCACAGAAACAATTAATATGGGTTTTATGTTTGATGCGCTCCTGCAGGCAACTCTTCCCTCCAGTAAAAGGCAGAAGTAACACTAAAAATAATCCTGGTTAAAAAAGACATGATTTTGATGGGTGATTTGATCTCCCATAATTTTCTTGCTTTCAATTCCCTTTGTGCGAGAGAGGAGGTGGGGTTTGAAAAGGATTTCATATGAACACTCCCTATTTCCAAAAGAAAATTATGACAATGGCAAAAAAGAGGCAATACTTCAGAATATTTGCAACCACATTATTTTGTCCACATTAAGATTTTTTTGATATAACAAAAAAAGACAAGCATTTCTCATCTGGCATTTGTATCTGATTGCAAGACTTGCTTTGTGAATTACCCTGAAATGCGAACAGAGGCATAAAAACTATGACATTTCATCTGTGCAAGAATGGTATTGGATGAAATTGATGGATCATCTCTGTGAACATGGAAAAAAATATTTTTTCTTCAAAAAAATAGCATTCCAGTTATCTTTCATTCAATTAATATAGCAGAATAGGTTATAATATATAAAGTTCATACAAAAATGGAATTACAAATGTTGAAACTAATTTAACTAAAATCCTTTCTCTCCAGAAATATTAGTAAGCAATTCATAGAGGCACCGAACAAAACAGGTATGTGGAAATGCATGTTCATTCAATCAACTCTCTGAAAGCCTGTTCTATAAAACTATCGACACAAGATGAATAACACATAAAAGTTCTAAATTATTTACTTAGTCTGCAGCTTATTCATTGAGCATTGACAACAAACAATAATTTTGATAAAAGTATGTTTCTTCAGCATGCTGTTGATGTGTAAAATATGAAAAATTTAGAATGATGTTTTAAACACAGCTGAAGAATTAACTGAATTACCACAAGAACTAATGGAATATTTCATTGGAAAATAACATGTTGATGCAAGTAATAATTAAAAAGTATGAAATTCAACTTTGATCTCAGCTTAAAATGAGCAATGGCTAAATAACAGGCAGCTTTACTGCAAGGCTTGTTTAAAAGGGAAATCGAGGATAGGGTTGAAATAGGCAACCAGTTCATTACTGCCCACTTTATGTCATTGCTAGGTTAACTTTCATTCCCAAATGCTATAATTTACATTGTAGAACCAGATTAGAGGAAGGTGGCAAAAACCATCTATCATATAATACAAAGGAAGGCAGTTGATTGTTTGATATTTTTCTGTCCCTGTGAGAGAGAGATTTTATAAAATCTAAATATATATGCGCGCGCGCACACACATGCACACACACACACACACGCACACACTCGCACACCACACACACACACACACCACACACACACACACACCACACACACACACACACACCACACACACACACACCACACACACACACACGCGCACGCACGCGCACACACACACCACACACACACCACACACACACACGCGCACGCACGCACACACACACACCACACACACCACACACACACACACACACACACACACCACACACACACACACACCACACACACACACACACCACACACACACACACACACACACACACACACCACACACACACACACCACACACACACACACCACACACGCGCACGCACGCACGCACACACGCACGCACACAAAATTTCCATTGATGGCTAAATAAGCAGATTCTTGAACAACAGAGTCTGTTGCAAGTGTTGGAACTGGAAGTGACATAGAGTGATGTATAATTCTGGAGCTCTTGTTTATGGCAGTGGCTTGTACTATGGTGCATTCTTACCCACAGTCAATGTTGTCATCAGCTATCATTTCCCATATCATAGACAATGTCAAAGACTTTCATATGCCTTTTAATAACATCCTTAAAGTGGAGGTTTGGGCACCTTACCGGTCTTTTGACTTGGGCTACCTCCCCTTGCAGCATATCCTTAGGGATGTGGCCATCCTTCATCCTGTGCACATGCTGAGCTAGCATTGTCATTTTTGCTTGATGAATTTTGAGATGCTTGGCATCTTTGCTTCAGACCGAGTACTGTTATGTTAGAGATATTTTTCCTTAGTATCTCAACATAATTATTTATCAGGTGAATATGTAAACCAAAAGAAACATTATTCCATCTCAATATATTATCCATAATATAGCAATTTACCTTTTCCAGGAACAAAAATCTCATATTATTTTAGATGTGTTCACAGGTTATACCTTCACTGCCTGCTCTGTTTTTTAATACCCCTGTGGCACTGAATTTGTTAAACAAGCAGATGTGAGTCTCATTTAATGTGCAGTCTCCTGCCTCCCACTGCAACACTCATTGAAATGGCCACTGTCTGTAGTCAACTAATTGTTATTAAAAATACAGAAGTTGCTCATTCTCTGACAAAAAAAAATGTTTTAATGCTGTCACTTTGACAGATATACACAATGCATACTCTTCTCTTTTAACGAAGCAGGTCAAATTATAGACTTTCAGACACTTAAATTGTATATATTTAAATGTACATTAAACTCTATAATTTGATTTTGAATAATGAATTGCAATTTGAGGAAGTGGCCATTTTATATCTTAGTCATTGATGGTGACGCTGGTTTAATTCTTTGCATTCATTTTTTTAAAGCTTTTAAATTAGGGTGTTGTATCTTTGAACTGAGGTCGCAATGTGTCAGGTAAAAGAGACCTGACTAGAGTGGCGATTGGAGTATTTTACATCAATTTCCCCAGTCCTGTTTTCACATCTTCAGGTGTGGTGGAAACATAAGGCGGTTCATTTTGTTCTCTGTTGAATACAAGAAATAGGGCTAATACAAACCTTGTAATTAATGACAGCCAGTATCACCTTTGAAATCCCAGTAAGAGCATTCTTTGTTATATATAAAAGAGATGGGCTGAAGGCAGGATTGTTCCTTTAAGTAAGTATCTGCATATGAATAAAATCAGATGACTTACATCGTTAATACTTTGAGGAAATTGAGGTGAATCAGATGTATCACCATTTAGCAAGAATGAGTTATTGTGCCAATAAGGACACTGCTACTGAGAAAAATTTATTAGAGGCAGTGTGTAAATTGTCCATAAAGCTTACGATTCTTTTAAAATTTTTGAAAATAATATTTTGTCAATTATGATTATTTTCCAGTAGAAATTATTATGCAAAAACATCTTACCAATTTGATATTTCTATTAACTATTTAATAATGATACTTTTCTGTTTTAAACTACATCATTTATTTTCTTCACTAATAGATAAAATTGCAAAGAAATTTGGCATCATTTTAAGAAAGTGCTACTGAATTTGCCAAATAAACAAAATCAAACGCCATGGTTTTTCTTTATCAGGATTCATGACATTCTCAGTTAATTCCAAAACCATACCGTCCAGTCACAAATCCTTACAGTTGCACACACTCATGAGCAGAAAAGATTGATGACTGCGATTGCAAGATTTATCCAGTACGGTTTACAATAAGATTTCTGAGATGAAACCTGGTTGGTCCTATCATGCTACCCACAGAACACTAGGCTTGCTGTGGTAATTTGTTCTGATGCAGTAAATAACTAGGCATAATGAAAATTCGCTGATGTATTCCAGTCTGATTGATGCTCTATGTGTGATACAGCAAAACCAGTGTACTTCCTATGACAAATTTGCATACAGAAAACAGCGCTGTGGGCATGACAATAGTGGCAGCTGCTGGAGGTCTTCGCCATTTTTAAACAGTTATGAATTACTTTTGACCCCTTTGGCCTTTTATAGTAGTTTTCAAGACCCAGCCTTATTGGAAGTCATCAGTCTGAGGCATTCATTCTTCATGGTACTGCATTTGAGTGGGGGTTGGGGATAGGAGGCTCCTCCTGCTTCAGAAATATGGCTGTGCTGATGGTTCGCTCAATCAGCATCCCCTTGCTGACACCCCATGAAAATTTGTGCAAAGATCATACCCCGTCAAGCTCTTTAATCAGGATCATTCATTAGGCCTTTGCCTTCTTTGTCGCTATGCACTGCTTTTATTATATGCACTGACTTAGCTGTCTAAAGAAAAGGACAATGAAAGGTTACTGGGGGATAAAAGCATGCATGCTACTCACTCATGTTTCCTTTACAGACACCTCTTCAATAATTAACCAAGGGCATTCTTTGGCCTTTACGGCCTTTGATGTGCATATCAAACATAAGACTAGTTCATATTTTACGGATTATTTAATGCACAGATTTGCTCTTGAATACAAGTACAAACTGATTGCCTGCCTTAAAACCTGACATTAAAAAAAGAAATTAAAAGTCAGCCACAACAGGGAACAAACCTACTGAAGGAAGATGAATAGTTGTGAAAAAATTAGTTGGACTGTGTTATGTTAAAACCTTTGTCAGATAAAGAAAAAGAGCATTTTAGTTTGTAGTTCAGAGGTGACATTGATTAGAGAAAGGAAGGAAACAACAGATCAAGAAATGATTCAACACATTTCTCCAGTTACCTTTGAGAATGACTACCGATAGCAATGTGTTCATTAAGAATAGCTAAAGTAAATAGTCTGTCAAAGGACCCAAATAGACACGGTGCACATTTGGTTATTTGTAAAATTGAGTGAGAATCTAGAAGCTCAAAGGTAAAGCAAGAATACCTAAGCTTTTCGATCCTATTAACCATTTAACTTCCAGAATATTTGCACTTTCAAGGATATACTGTATAATACAATTACTGTAACATCTGAAGAACAAATGCTTTCACAATCTAAATCTCCTGATGAAACATAAGTTGTGTAAATATTTATCAGCGTAGAATTTATATGATTTCACCAGTGAACCAGGGTTTTCATTTTAAAATGGTATTTTAAATGGATATATAATCTTAATCAGAACTAGAAGTTTGAAGACCAGTAAAGAATATATATATCTATCCTTGTGTTAGCCAAGTTGCCAATGGATCCTACTTACTTAACAGCATTAAAATTTATTGTAATTAAAGGTATATTTACCTAAAAATTTAGACATTTTGCTTGTAATCATATGTATTTATTCATTTTAAGCAATATTTCATAAATTCATCCACCATATAAATGCAATTTTAGTTTAAATTACATATTAAAATAAATTCAATTCTCAAAATGATCAATCCAGCAGATTTGTCTTGAAGATATAGTTAAACTATCTGTACATAGACTGACTATTCTTCTCAGTAGGGCCTAAATATCAAAACTCCTTGCTCTCTTTGTTATCATGACATGGAATGGCACAAAACAGCATCAACAACCTTCTATTTAGACTGAGAACACCAACTCTGAGGATGTCTCTTATACCCTTCTTCTATCAGATTATAATGACAAA
This sequence comes from Narcine bancroftii, assembly GCF_036971445.1. Lineage (NCBI taxonomy): Eukaryota > Metazoa > Chordata > Chondrichthyes > Torpediniformes > Narcinidae > Narcine > Narcine bancroftii. Next base: position 283,895,774 of record NC_091470.1, read on the forward strand.
CTTTCTGGGAAGTATTCAGCAGGCTTATGCCAGGGAACACTTCCTCAGCATGTTTCTTCAGATTGTTTGTCATCTGCTAATAGCATGCAATTATCGTGGAAGTCTATCTTCTTTGTTACATAAGGTTTGTTTTTATTGTTTATTGATCCACGTTGGTATCAATGTAAGAGGTGATAAACTATTCACAATAATTAGGAAAGAAGGAATACACACTAGTCATCAATATTTGAGTTGATCCAAATTTAGCTGGTTTACACAGACTTGCCAAGCTCATCCTGAGGGGGAGCCTAAATCCAGTGGTAAATCCCTCTTTTCACTCCATTGTACCAAATATAACCTTTGACCTTTTATGATCACTTGGAAAGGCAGGGTCGAATCAGAGATAGTCAACATGGCTTTGTCAAGGGAAAATCCAGATTGACCAATACGATTCAATTACTTGAAAAGGTAACAACATCTATTGGAAAGGGCATAGTCGATGTGATTTACGTGGACTTCGATAAGGTTCCACGTGGAAGATAGGTTCAAAATGTTAGGGATCCACAGTTAAATAGGGAAACTGGATCAAAGTAGGAGATAGAGGGTGATGGTAGAAGGTCATTTTTGTGATTGCAATAATGATGATGACTCATGGTGTCCCACAAGGATTGGTGACTGATCTTGATATTTGTAATATATGTGAATGACTTAGATGAGGATGTAGAAGGCTTGATCTGTAAGTTTGCAGATGACATGAAGAATGGTGTAGTAGTTGATAGTGTGGAAGGCTGTTTTAAGTTGCAGAGAGATATTAGTGAAATGTGCTGAAAAATAGCAAATGAAATTTAATCCTTTTTAAAGGGCAGTTAAAATTAGAGGATAAAGGTTCAGGGTAAGGAGGAAGAGACTTAGAGGAAATTTGAAGGTTCCTTCTTCACCCAAAGAGTGATAAGTACATTGAATAGATTGCTATGAGGGAGGGCTAAAGCTGACCATATCTGAGAAGGGTCTGGATGAGATCTTGAATTGCTTAGATATAGAGGGTCATGGACCAAGTGCTGGAAGATGGGATTGAGTCAACGTGAATGAGTTGGACTGAATGACCTGTGTCCGTTCCGTATGACCTCTAATTATGAGATTTGAGGGGTCCTTCTTTACCCAAAGAGTGGTAAATATCTTGAATGCACTTTCTATGAAGGTGAAAATCTCATAATATATTGCAGATGAATTTGAGATTGTGTTTATGTAAAATGTATATTGAGAGTTTTTAAATCTTTTTTAGTGAACGATGTTGAAGGGGAAAGCAAAATGCATTCAACACTGCTGCTTTGGCTTTCTTTATATTCTTGATTTATTTTCATTCTTTCCTCCCTTAAAAGTGACAAGCTTTGTTAAGGTATAGAGGACAAGATATCCTCTGATATCTTTGTCAACCAGCCAATACTCACATCTAAATTCTGACAATGTGGATCATTAGCCTTGTCCTTTACAGAAGTCTTCCTGATAAACCTAATCCTACCTCAACCATAGAGTGGGAATCTGGACAAACTTCAAATCTTTAATTCATGCGAAGATTTCCTTTTCCTTTTTAAGATTCTATTTCCACCACTTCTCCAAGGCACTCAGAGATGGCCAATATATGGCTGCCTTGACATCTTGCCAATGCAAGAGATGTGAGAGTGAAAGCAAACCTCACCCATAAAAGAAGACTAATATAATAGCTAAAACTATTCTACAGTAAGAACTAAAAAAAGGTGTTTTGTATTGGGATAGCTTAAATCTACCTCATTTGGAAATACAAACTTATTTGAATTTAGGGGATAGCAAAGGAAATCTTAATGCTATTTTATAAGTTGTGTTCTAATTTCAAAGAAAGGTATTTCAAGATTAAGATACTTTATTCCTAAAATTAAGTAATTAACTTACTTCTTATTTTTTTCATATTTCTTTAAGAAAAGTCCAAGCTGCAGTCTGTTATTTTGCCCTTCTTGGTTGCCATATCTGTTTCCTGCTGTGATTTATGGGTAAATTATGTTATGGAGAACTCATAATTCATGTCAAGTTTATTTCATATTGGTAAGCCCAGGACATTAGTTCTGTTACTTAAATGAAAATAAAGCTATGAAAGGGGATTTACACAGGAACTGTGAATCCATGGTGATGTTTACCCATAATTCTTAGTAAGAATTACATGTCAGAGCAATCTAAGAGGCCCAGAATAAGGGAGTACTGAATGACTTGGCAAAGGGAATACAAAGCAGCTGAGAAAAGAATATAATAATTAAAGGGACAGTATCTTCATGAAAAAGTGGTTGGTAAAACTTATTTTCCTCAGGGAGTGATAAAAGCCAGAAGAGCAAATTGTCATTCATCATGATGTTACATGCAAGTTTTGTAATGATGCTTTTTGACATGATTTATGTCACTGCATTCAATGTTTGTAAATAGATGTGCAAAAGCTTGTCCAAATCATGAAGACATTACCCATTTATAAAACACTGGTTAGATCCCAGCTGGAATATTGCAGCCAATCTGGGCATCACACTTTAGGAAGGCTTAAGAAAGGGTACAGAGAAGATTTATTACGTTGGGATGAAGAACATCAGTTCTCTAACGAGACTGTGGAAACTGAGTGTTTTCTTTTGAGTAGAGAAGGTTAAGGTATTTGATTGAGGTGTTGAAAATTGTGAAAGGTTCTGATAGAGTAAGTAAAGAGACCTGCATCCTGGAACAGAAGCATCAGTAATCCAATATGATTTTTACATAGCTGCTGTGTTCCAGGAAAATATTCCCTTTTTCTAGGAACACATGCTGTGTAAAAAAACTCAGAACAGGAAAGAGGGCGCCATTCCTGTTCTGACATTTTACCTCCTAGACCCCTTGTCAATGTCATGGAATGCCTGGAAGTCTAAAGTGAACTGCAGGCATTCTGTGAACAATGGGCTACTGAATAGGATGTGCCACAGTGGCATTTCAAGTCCTGCCTCTTCAGTTACTGCATTTCCAGTATGCTGTCTAAACTCGCGGAAAGAAACAGAGATTTGTAGTTTTTGTTATTCGTGTGTGAATGACCAATACTGAGGTGTTGGACATCTTTCAGGCTGGTAAAATCATGCAGTCTATCTAAAAAAAATGTACAAGACACAGACTGGTGGTAATTAGCACAATAATCAAAGCAGCAAGAAGGAAAGATATTCATACAATGAATTCTGATTGGGAATGCACTGCAATAAATAGCAAAGGAAGATTTACTATTAATCTTCAAAAGGGAACCAGATAATGCCTGAAATTGAAAATACAGTGTCTCTATGAAGGTAAACAGAAGTGAAATGAATTGAAAATCTCTTTCAAAGAGGTAGCATGAACACTTGGAACCAAATGGCTTTCTACTTTGCATCATTTTATGAGGTTTATGAAATTATGTGCATTCTAATGAAAGCAAATATTTCAGAAACTTCGATATTGTTTGCCAGATAATTTTGTTTTCCCTACAACAACTAACTTTGAAGTAAATCATGAAAATCTGTAGACACTGATTAAGGAGTAGCCAAAGAAGAGATGGAGACAGTGGAACCAGATGGGGGTAAGGGTGACATAAAATTAGAAAGATAATTATTCATGCATTTATGTTGAAGGCTGTCTGGGAGCAATATGATGTGTTCCCTAAGTTTACATTTGGGTGAAGTTAAACTCCCTACATTTTCTTTGCCCTCTCTCTCTAACTCCCCCCCTTCCCCCAAGTAGTCCCTCCCTCTACCTGTCTCTCCACCAATCACATCTTCAGTTCTATTACCCAAATCCCCCAGCTTCTTTCCCCTTTTATTCACAGTGCTGTTATATGTCCATTTAGTCTTGATAAAAGCTCTAGACCTGAAACATTGATCTTTGATTTCTACCCATGGATGCTATCTGACCAAATAAGTTCCTCCAGCAATTCCTCGACAATGGAGGAGATTGAAAAATGGAAATAATCTGTGGGCAGGAATAAGATCTGAATAGAGATGAAGGAGAAATATAGAATGAAGACAAGGGAGAAAAGGGGTCAGAATTAAGAAATTAGAAAGAAGATTTCAGGGAGGGGGCAGAGAAATAATGGCAGGGATGGAAGTCATGAAGCAGATAGATAATAGTCATGACTTTAAGGGGGTATGTAAAAAAAGTGAACCTGATAATGGGTGTGGAATTGAAGGCAGTCTCCAAGGATATGACAGAAAGGAAAAGTTTAGTTAAAAGCAAATGACCAATCCCACACAAATTTTCACCGCAGGATAACCAGTCAGAGGCCCAGGCAGAAACAAGGCCCAATAGTGGCACAGGACTAGGATTTAAGCTTCCAGTTACTGTTTGTGCAGTTGAAGCATGAGCCTCATGTATGATCACACGAGTGATCTCAAACATGCATTGCTCGTATACTGACACCCCTGACATCAAGGAGAATATGCATGGAGAACTGAGAAAGAATTAATGGAAGCAAGAAATTCAATAAAAAGTGAAAGTCTTTCAATCATTTCTTAAACGTACCTCTCTCTATCTGGGTTTTGGTCTTTTGTTCTCATGTAACTTTTCAGAGTTTGATCTTGGTTTTTCATTAATATGTCTCCACAATGCACCTTGTGAATTTTTACTTTATTAATTGCACTAATACAGGAAATTGTTGTTTTTAAGCATCATCTTAAATGTCTGGGGTATGATTCTAATGACAGTTTAATATTTGGTTTTTTTATATACAAAAATACATTTTGTACAGTAATGATTTTACATACACAACTTTTATTTCATGATTGCAAAATACCTTACCTTCAATGGATGTCCAATATTATTTTTTTTAAATTATTGATTTTGTTCATTTTAATTCACTGAGAGTCCTTTGGCCCTGGTTATTCTGTTACATAAGCTGTTTCTCATCCCACACCCAAAATGGTGCCTACTGTAAAAAATCCCTTAAGCAGGAGTCAAATATTAAATTCACCAAATCATTTTAACTCCAAAGGTATTTTTTTACACACACACACACACACACACACACACACACACACACACTAAAAATCAGCAAGTATCATAAAGAAAGCCTTCTTTTGCTGCTTTAGTTTCTGTCACTGTTATAAAGTCACATAGAGCACACTAGGACATAAATGCACAACTTGTCTGAAAACTGCCTTAGTGCAGGTAGAAGATAGAAGGTAGTGTGTGGTCTGTCACTTGGGTAAATATTGCATTCTGGCTGATTATCCAGAAAACTGTGGAAATATGATTTTCCCAGATGTCTAAACTTTTATAAATGTGCTTTCATCTTTTACTCTGAAGTTTACAATTCACTGATTTGTTTACAAGAGAAGTTTCTGATGATGAACAGTTATCATGACAAAGTTATATCCAACGCTGGAGGGTAAAAATGTGCTTATAAGCAGGATATGAGACAATTGGGTTGCAAGATGTAAACTCTTAAGATTTAATAGGTATGTCTAGAAACTTGGTGGACTTGAGTCAGAGCTCTAGAAATTGTTGTGTAAGTATAACTGGCCAGAGATTCTTTGCTTAATGTGCCATTACCATTAGAAGTAGAAGCAGGAATAGTTTATGAAGCATTTCATACCTAATCCGGCATTCATTAGGATCATGACTGATCATTTAGCTTAGCACCACATTCTTGAATCATATTGCTTGATTCCCTTCCAACTAATATGCATTGACTATTTTGATTGTTGGCTTTCAGTCTCAAATAGAACTTAAGAATTTATGAAAAATGCTACTCAACACTGTGCTCTTTGGGTTGGGAAGATTGGCTGGAGGAGCAGTGGGTTTGATGAATGGGGGTGTTAGCTGGCGATCAGGATCAGGGCTCAGGGAGAAGGAGATCAACAATCAGGATTGGAATAAGGCATGGGTGGGAAGGTAGAAATTGCCACCTCATGACCTGGCATTCACTTGTTTGGATGTAGGGGAATTATCATGCCAGGACCTTTGTGTCACTTGGTTATCTTTTTATTTGAATATTTTATTGAAAATTGTTTCCAGACATGTAATTAATAAATCCTTACACAATAAAATAGGTATTCAAACGATACATGCTGATTATTACCCCTCCCCTTCCCTCCCTCTTCCAATCCCTTAACCCCCTCTTAAAGAATAATATATGTATATAAAGAATTACATAGAGTATAAAAAGAAAAAGATAAAGAAATAGTATAATATCTTGGATTGCCCAGGATATCACCCCCTAATGCACTGGAACTCAACAGATTTTATATGAACTCACTTAGGATCTTGTGTTAGATCATGGGCTGCTAAGGGAATCAGACCATGACCAGTTGGGAGTTAGAGATGGAAATATTAGCACTGTTGAGGTGAGAGTATAGTAGAACTTTCCTTAGAATCTAAGAACATGAGGAATAGGAGCAGGAGTAGGCCATTTGTTCCATCAAAACCTGATCTGCTATTCAATAAGATCATGGCTGATCTGGCCATGGACTCAGTTCCACTTCCCGCCCCCCCCTCCCCTACTTCACCCCATTCCTCACTTAATTCCCCCATTCTTCAAATTGTAACTAGTGTGGCTGAAATACAGTTAATGAGGTTGCCTCTACTGTTTCTTTAGACAGAGAATTCCACACATTCGCTATTTTCTGGGAGTAGTTCCTCTTTGTCTCTGTCTTTAATTTACTTGCCTGAATCTTGAGACTATGTCCCCTACTCCCGAGTCTCACCTACAAGTGTAAACAACTTCCCTGCATCTATTTTATCTTGCTTTCATATTTTTTCTGTATCTATACGATCCCCCCCCCCCCCAAACTCCAAAAGGTATAGTTGCAGACTATTCAATCTCTCCTCCTGAATTTCAAAATGGTTACGTACAAAGATAAGATTGGGCCTCTTAGAAAATATTAAATTGGGGGAGGGCTAATTATGACAGGATTAGACTGGAGCAAGAGGGAGAAAAATGAGAGCAGCTGTTATCGGGCAAGTCCTCAGATGACATAAGGCAGCTGTTTAAGGACCAATAAATAAGGATCAGCATATTCCAGTGTTAAGGATGGATTGTAATGACATAGTAATAGAACCTTGGATGATGAGAGAGATCATGAACTTAGTCAAAAAGTTAAATGAGGTACATGTAAGGCTCAGGAAGCTACAACGAGGCAGGCCTCTGGAGAAATATAAAGATTGCAGGACAGAGCTCAACAGAACATTAGAAAGCCCAAAATGACCATGAAATGTCCTTGGTGAGCAGAACTAAAGAAAATCCCAAGATGTTTTATACATAGATTACAAACAAGGGGATGACTAGGGAGAGGAAAGGACCACTCAAGGACAAAGGAGGGAATTTATGCTTTGAGTCAGAGGAAGTGGGCAAAGTACTAATAAGTATTTTGCATTAGTGTTTACCCAGGAGAAGGATGTGGGCCATCTGGTTGAGAGGGGGTAAATTATAGGGAAAGATTGGACAAATTTGGATTGTTTTCTCTGGAGTGTAGGAGCCTGGCCAAAAGCATCACACATGAGAGGACATGCACTTAATTTGAGGGAGAGGAGAGAGAGGTGTGCAGGGCAAATAGTTTACACAGGGAGAGGTAGCTGTCTAGAACAGGCTGTCAGGGTAGTAGTGAAAGAAAATATAACAGTAGCATTTAAGAAGCTTCTAGATACATACATGATTATGAAGAAGATGGAGTGATATCCATCAGTTGCATGCAGCTGAGTTTTAGATTGATTTGGACATCGTGTTCAGCACAGACACATCGATTTAAGGGCATTTTACTATGTTCTCTGTTCTGTATAAACTAACCTCTTCATTTCCAGAATCAGTCTGGCCAACCTTCTCTGCATTACCTCCAAATCCAGTATATCCTTTTCAAGTATATCAGAACTGGACACAGTACTCTAGGTGCAGCCTCACCAGTACCTTGAACAGTTGCAGCAGGACTTCAATTGAACTGCTCTTCAATTCAATCCCTCAAGCAATGAGGTGCCAATATCCCATTTGCACTCTTCATTACCTACTGGATCTGCCAACTAATTTTTTGTGATTCATGCACAAGCACTCTCAGGTCTTTTTGCACAACAGTATGCTGCATTTTTTTTTAACCAAGTGTGGACCAATTTATCCAGATGGCACCAAAACAAAGTTATTTAGGTGTGACATTCTTTGGCTTGGCTTCGCAGACGAAGATTTATGGAGGGGTAAATGTCCACGTCAGCTGCAGGCTCGTTTGTGGCTGACAAGTCCGATGCGGGACAGGCAGGCACGGTTGCAGCGGTTGCAGGGGAAAATTGGTGGGTTGGGGTTGGGTGTTGGGTTTTTTCCTCCTTTGCCTTTTGTCAGTGAGGTGGGCTCTGTGGTCTTCTTCAAAGGAGGTTGCTGCCCGCCGAACTGTGAGGTACCAAGATGCACGGTTTGAGGCGATATCAGCCCACTGGCGGTGGTCAATGTGGCAGGCACCAAGAGATTTCTTTAGGCAGTCCTTGTACCTCTTCTTTGGTGCACCTCTGTCACGGTGGCCAGTGGAGAGCTCGCCATATAACATGATCTTGGGAAGGTGATGGTCCTCCATTCTGGAGACGTGACCTACCCAGCGCAGTTGGATCTTCAGCAGTGTGGATTCAATGCTGTCGGCCTCTGCCATCTCGAGTACTTCGATGTTAGGGATGAAGTCGCTCCAATGAATGTTGAGGATGGAGCGGATACTAAATGGTGAAATCCCATCAGGTGAGCAAACACGATTCAGCCTGTTATTTTGCCTTTGCATTTTGTTTCATCTGTAATTTTATTTTATGTTGCATGGAAATAAGCAGCCTTTTTTACTTGATTTCTAGTCTAGAGCCTCCTACTAATGCTGGGTGGTAGCCTTAAATCAAGTCAAGTTTATTGTCATCTGATTGTACAAGGACAACCTGATGAAACAGCGTTCTCTGGTCTTCTGGAAGAAAAAGGTAGACATGCAACATGCAGACAAACATACAAATAAACAATATATATGCATATTATATGACCCTGTAGTTACATCTGTGCGTAGTGTAAGCCACATTTTTTAGTGATAAAATTCTCAGAGTCCCAAGTGCGCTGAAGATTGCGTTGCTGAAGTGGTTGAAGGAGAACTGCATCAGAATGCCTTTGATGAGGGCCATTTTCCTTCTCCTTCTCCTTCCTCTTTTCACCATTTTTATTCGCTTTTATTTTTTGTGCCACTCCCCATTATCCTGGTCAGATAAAGAATGGTGAATATGGTATCCGGGTAGTGGAGAAGCTACCTATTCCAGAAGCATTGAAAGTAAGTTACATGCACAGCATTTCTTGAGATTTTGAAAACTCCAAATAAGTCTAGAAATACAACTTAACTCAAACCAATGCCATAGAAATTGATTAGCATTTCAACCCATCCACTGTTTGATGGCAATGGATTGGGATGGTAAAGGCTGTTATTGTTAGTGGTGAGAGTTCTGCCTTCAGTAAACACCGATCTTCCATCTGTGATTTACATATTGTATGAGGTACATTAGTTTGTCAGTGCCATTAATTCAGCTTTGTGGATTATTGACATGATCTATCCATTCTTCAGGTAGGCAATCAGATCACACATGCTAGTACCCTTCCAAAACAGCAGACAAAATGGAACTTTTATTGCAAATATGTGTGCATGTAACATATTGAAGTTGGACTCAAATTAATATTTGTTATACCAAAATAGAAGATAATGCAGTCAATTTTTACTGTCCGACCATATGGATATAACATAAGAATTTTCCTGCTACTTAACTATCTATGCTGTCAGCTGATGAGCCTGATAATCTTTGCAATGTCCCATTTGTGACATTTTTGGGCCAATTCAGACAAACTAAAATCCTTCATTAAACTGTGAATGCACTCTGGTTTAGTTTAATTTATAATGTAATATTTTTGTGAATATTATTTTATGTAATTTGACTATCATTAAGCAGCAGAAATTGACAAGAGTGGCTAAAACAAATTGATAGGACTGTTCCTCACAAAGAACTTCACCCCTCGTGATTAGCACTAGCTGTGCAGTACAATAGCAGCTGTGTGTTCCATGGCACTAGCACAATTTGCCACTCTATTACCACCTGTGGACAGATTTCTTGACATATATGTTTCTAGGCATTAATGTTACTCATTCAAAAATCATTGTGCATTCAGCTGATTTAGTTGCTATTGAGTGAAGACTAGGACAGAAATTAATTTCAGTTTTATTATTTTGCACAATATTTGATTGATTTAGTTTGCTTTTTGTAAAGAATTTTCTATTTATTTATTGTGAACAGGCTCAATGTTGTGTAGTGTTGTCCAATGTTAAGGTTATACTATTCAAGTATCAATAAATAATTGGATTGAAAGAGGCTTGTTCAATTCTTTAAGTACATGGAGAAAAATCCATAGATTTAAATTATGTTGAAACACTGTTGATCAGGATTTACTTATAAAATAATAATGACTTGTGCAAGACTTCATGTTGTGCAGTACTGAGTCTTACAGATTACAATTTTATGGCTGGTCAGTGCAAAATTCATAGATTATAGGTTGCACGCTCGAGATGAAGTGATTAGGTTTGTTTATAAATCTCCATAACAGTAGGGCTGGCACAATTGGTGGAGCTGGCTATCTCATATGTCCAGTGACCCTGGTTCAGGACTGTCCTTGAGAAATTTGCACCTTTTCTCTGTGTTGTGGGGTTTTCCAATGGTGCTCCAGTTCCCCCTCTGCATTCCATAGGCATGTGGGTCTGTGTGTGAATTGACCACTGTAAATTGTCTCTTGCATGGGATGTTGATGTAAAAGTAGAGAGACTAAAATAGGCATGAGTTATTCGAGCACAAATGGTTGCTGGATGGAAAGTGTCAACTCATAGGACTGGAAGGGCTATTTCCATGCTGTATAACAATAACTTAATTGGATAGAAATGTACATAAAATCTTCGTTCATGCTTTTGGTAAAGAATATTGTTCTATATCCATCAGATCTCACCCAAATAGGAGATATTGAGAGGTTTGTAAGATCAAAAATGACAAATATATGTACTTTAATGCTCCTCCCTGGATTAAAGATCCAACTGTGGTGGCTATACTTTCAGTTGTCAAGGGGCTAAAGATCTAAAATTCCCTCAGGGAGTTCTTAGAACAAGACTTTGGTTGCCTGTAATTATCTCCTGATGTGGCTGAGTGCTGAGTTTGGTTTGCTTGCACCTTGGCGGAGAAGTGTGAAATGCTTTCCATGTTACTGCAGTGGCAGTCATGCAGTGGTGGATGACGATTGGTGATTGTTGTTGTGGTAACGGCAACGGTATGCTTTTACATTAACATTGGCAGCAGAGCTTTATTATAAACAAAGTAATGAATCATGAGTGTAGTGGGACATGTCTTGATGCCAGCAACAAATTGCCCTGGCTCACTATTGACAAACAGAAAATAAATGGAGTTACATTTTATGGACCCTCTGATTAACTTGCTGGCAATTTCTGTGGCAAAGCCCGGTGTTTTTACAAGGCTGTGCACAATCAAGTCACGTCAAGTTTATTGCCATCTAACTGCAAAAATACAGCCTGACAAAACAGCATTCTCCAGCCTTCGGCGCAAAACATGCAGACACACAACCAGACATAACACAATATATATGCAGGACAAGTATTCATGTTTTTAAATATATAAATAAATATTGTTTCATTAATAAGAGAGCCTCAGATGTTTACTGTGAGCAGTTAATTTGGTTGTTCAGCATTCTCAATGACCCTGGGATGAAGCTGTTTCTCAGCCTGGTGGTACTGGCTCTGATACTGCTGTATCTCTTTCCTGACTGGAACTGCTGAAAGAGATGGTGTGTGTGGGTTAGAAGGGGTCCTTAATGCTTTTGCGTGCTCTCGAGTCAATGATCCCAGTAGATCACATTGATGGAGTGAGGGGGTGGAGGGAAACTCCATTGATCCTCTTTGCCACTCTTATGGTCCTGTGGATTGACCTCTGATCCATTGTTCTGCAGCAACTATACCACAATGTGATGCAGATGGCCAGGAAGCTCTCGATAGAGCTCCTGTAGAAAGATGGCACGGTGGTGGTCGGTAGCCTTGCCCAGTTCAGTTTTCTCAGGAAGTGCAGTCGTTGTTGCATTTTCCTGACATGTAAGGAGATGTTCTGTGTCCACAACAGGTCACTAGTTAAGTGAACTCCAAGGAACTTGGTGCTCTCCACCCTCTCCATCATAGAGTTGTTGATGTGTAATGGAAGGTAGTCATTCTTGATCCTCCTGAAGTCTATAATCTTATTCTTCTTGTCCTCATTAAGACTCAGGTTGTTGCTCTCACATCATTTCACGAGATTTTTCACCTCTTCTCTGTAGTGTCACTCATGGTTGTTGCTGATGAGGCCAATTACGGTTGTGTCATCTGCAAACTTGATGACACTGTTGGAGCTGGATCTGGTGATGCAGTCATGGGATGGTAGTGTGAACAGGAACGGGTTGAGCACACAGGCTTGAGGTGTGCCCATGCTCAGCGTGAGAGAGCTCAATGTTCTGATACTAACCCAGACAGACTGTAGTCTTTCTGTTAGGAAGTCCAGAATTCAGTTACAAAGAGGGAAATTGACTCCCAGAGAAGACAGCTTCTCTACCAACCTCTGGGGAATTATTGCATTAAATGCTGAACTAAAATCAATGAACAGCAGCCTGGAATATATGGTTGCATTCTCCAGGTGCTTCAGGATGGAGGGAAGGGACAAGGTGATAGCATTGTCTGTTGAATGGTTTCTTCTATAGGCAAATTGAAATGGGCTCAGCATCTCTGGGAGGTGTACTTTGATGAGTTCCATCACTCAAACCATTTCAAAATGGTCGAGTTCATTGCCACAGGGTGATAGCCATTGAAGCCTGTTAATGTCACCCTTTTGTAAACCAGGATGATAATGACTATCTTGAATGCTAGGGGAATGGTGAATTGCTTCAGTGAAGTATTGAAGATGTCCGTGAAGACCTCCGTCAATTGGTCTGCACAATCCTTGTACCCAACAGTGTAATACAGTTAGCTGGGTGGGGCAGGATAAGCCCCACCGACAAAGCAGCAGAAGTAAACTGGAGGACTTCCTACAGAACAAGAACACAATAAAACAGGCCCAAGGTGTTTTGTCAGGTTGTCCATCAAGTTGGGCACCCAGAGACAGGACAGTGATTTTGCCCTGTATCTTCTCACAACAATATTTTCTGTTGAAAAGTTCAAGATGGTCTCTGTCTTTGTGGAGGACAAATGGAATAAGAACGGCATTTTGATATTATTTAATGTTAGTTTAAATTACTGACTATTTTCTAATCTTCAAGAGATGATGATTCTATTAATGGAGCGAGTGATATAGTTAATTGAGCAGTGGATGAAGCAAACACTGCTGTGGTAGGTCATGACATTTTCGCTGATCTCTTTTGCCTTGAGTTCATGGAATATTGTTTAATGCCCTCTCATGTCAACATCAATATATCTTCAATTAATGAACAACACTTAAAACAGATAGCATCTAATTAAAAAAAAAACTTGTGTTAAATTTTCTGCACAGTTTGCAGTGCTCACAATGGTGGAGCTAATTTGATCTAATTTCCAAAAGCGAGGTTAAAGTTTACTGCACTTCCTGCAATACGCCATATGCCTTTCAAAAATTAAACATTTTTCTCTGAGCCAAGAGTGCAAATTATACTTTTTGACAGATATATTTACTTATTAAAATCTATATATTGACCTTACAAAATATTTTCATTTCTACAGTACATTACAGTTAATGATTGATTAATCACGATCAATGATGTTCCCTGTTTACATCTGAAGTTGGTCTATGGCTGCATGTTAGTTCAATCTTTATTTACCTGTTGTGTCCCTATAAGCAGTCAGTCCTGCATTCAATATCTTTCCTGGAGGTCTTACAGTAGCTAATTACAACAATCACTTTTAAGTTTAAACTCATTGCTGATCTAGGTATTTGACATGTCATGACAAACAATGGAATATCTTTCTTGGGATCAGGTCATTCATCTATTTTGAATGAAGCAAGTAAAAACATATAAGTAAAGTAATACGTGCATAGTAATGTACTTCGCTGGTTTTCTGCAACCTAACAGTACACTTTGTAGGATAATACATGTCCTTGTGTCTTTATATGATTCCAGTTTGTTGCAGTTGGTCATTAGTTGTGGGACTTCATGGCCTCATTTTGAAAGTTTATTCTAGGATTTAGAAAATCATAGAACTTTATGTACTGTTTTCAGAATATTTGAGTGTAAGTCACAAAAATAAGATTCCACAATGTTTGCCAACTATTTACTGAAATGTTTCTGACAAACAGGTTAATGAACAAGTGCTTACAGTCTTTGATGGAGTGTTACTGGAAAGATAACTGAGGACTGCCTAATGTCTTTTGCAGCAGGAGATGGTTGCTGAACAATATCCATGGTGATTTTTCAACTCTACAATCCTCTTTCCACAACCCACTTCCTTCTGTCAAATTTGCCTCCAATATTGGCCTATAGGTGATATCTGTGGTTTTTATTTTATTACAATGAAGACAATTGGGTTCTTTTTAAAATAACTAGATTTATTTACTAAGCAAACAGCATGAGGGATAGAACAACCACATGCCAGACCTCATGTGGAATCATCCATCTTGAATCTACACAAGATGCATCAGTATTCCCAAGATGCTACACACTCCATCTCCAACTACTCCTGGTGGTAGCACTACATCCCCTTTCCTTGAGATGTTTAATCAAACGTGACACCCTAATTCAGTATTCTTTCAATTTAAAGTTCCACACAAATGTAACATGAACATCAGCAGCACAAACTTTTAAGTGAGCAGTTCCTTTTCATTAATAGATTTAGTCTGTCAGTTTCTTTGACAACTGGTGTGGATCTTCTCAACACAGGTATTTGTGTTTGCTCTGCAGGTGCTTGTGTCCAGCATGGGTGGTGTTTCCTCTGTTTCTGTGCAGACTGAATCCTCAGCATTTATCTGTTCCTGCAGTATATTTGGCATTTTCAGCAGGCTCCTTCAATATTTGACCCTTCTCTGTTCTGATAGTGTGGGATCTTGGATTTACTTCTCCCAGAACAGTAACCTTTTTGTCTCAAGAGTTGGAATCTCTGAGTCACACTATGTCATGTTGTACCAATGGCCCTAAGCTTCTCGCTGACTTGTCATAGTTTGTCTTTTTTCTCCCTTGTAAACTCTTTTGTTTCCATTCAACATCTCTGTTTTTGTTTGGGTCTGCAGAGTCGGGATGTGTGATGTGTAGTCTATGTCCCATCAGAAGCTCAGTGGGTGACATGTCATTTTAAAGTGGTGGAGCTCTGTAACTCAATAGAGCTGGATATGGATCTGAGCCACTGTCTAGTGCTTTCTTGAGCAACTGAATAACTATGTAAACTCCTTTCTCTGCTTTGTCATTTGACTGTGGATGCAGAGGACTTGAAGTCACATGTCACAAATCATACTCTTCTCCAAAGTTCTGGAATTCCCAACAACTGTAGCATGTAGACTGTCACTGTCACTGTAGACAATTTGAGGAATTCCCTGTCTTGCAAAGATCAGTTTCATATATTGTATCACACAAGCAGCAGACATGATGGGAAGCAGCACAATCTTCAGATAGTTTGATAGATAATCAATAACCAGCAAGTAACTCTTTCCATTCATGTGAAACAGATCTGTCACAACTTTCTGCCATGGTTCTGCTGGTGTCAGTTATTATGGGTTCGTTTGTCTGCTTTGCATGATTTTTCCAAAATGTCTCACAGCTAGAAACCATCCTGTCAATGTCAACATTTATCCCTGGCCAATAAACAGCAGTCTGGCCCTCCTCTTGCATTTTTACATTCCAAGGAGCCCCTCATGCACCCTTTTCAGCATCTCTTGTCTCAATAATTGAGGAATAATAATTCTGCTCTGTTTGAGTAGAAGTCCATTGACAACCCTCAGCTCAGCTCTGATATTGTAGTATGACTAACATTCACCTCTAGGCTATCCTTCATTCAGATTCTTGATGACCTTCTGTAGAACTGTGTCCTTTCCTGTTTCAGATGTGATCTGCTTGGATTTCATGTCAGATGTGGGAAGAGATTCAGTAATCAGGTCCACGTGGAGATTCACATCTCTTTCTGTGGAACACTCATTGTGTACTTCACTCTGCATTGTTGCCTTGGATAACGTACCATCTAACACAATAAATATCCTTGGTGGGTACACCAATTCAAAGTCATAATATTGTAGCTTCATCATCAGTCTTTGGATTCTCAGCGACATTTCACTAAGATTTTTGATTATTGTTATTAATGGCTTGTGATCTGTCTCTGCCATGAATGTTGGTAGACCATACATATAACTATAGTATTTTTCATGTCCATAGACCAGATCTAGACACGCTTTCTTGATTTGTACATATTGACATTCAGATGTTGTCATCATTCTTGATGCATTTGCTACTGGCCTCCAATCGTCTCCCACAGCCTGAAGTAGTACGGCACCTCTTCCATCTTCCAGCAGAAGCATCTGTGGATATTTTCATCCTTCTGGATGTGCCAAAGAATGGCAAAAGTACTGGTTCTATAGTTAGAATGGTCTTCGGTCATCCCCATTCTTCCTCGTGGTTGGCCGTCCACATTAATTCTTATTTGTCCTGTAACAACTTCGTCAGGTATGTTATTTTAGAAGACAGGTTTGGTATGAATTTACCCAAGAAATTGATTATTCCCAGCATTCTCAATATGCCTTTATTTTTGTCAGTGGGTCTGGGGATCTCTAAAATTGCTTTAACCTTGCTCATCTGCCTCTGACAGTTTATCTCCAGAAAGGAGATACCCTTCACCCCAAACTGACATTTTTCTCCGTTTATATTTTATCCATACTTTTGGATGCCTTATAGAACTTTGATGAGCCTCTCATTGTGTTGCTCCTGTGTCGATCCACATAGGATCATGTCATCCATGTACACACATACCCCATTTATGCCTTCTGTGATGTACTCCATTGTAACAATTCCAGAGCTGAAGAAATTCAAAAAAGCATCTTCATGCAGGAATATTGGCCAGGCGGTATATGAAATGAACAGTATTTTGTGCTTCATAATTCAGTTATATTTGCCAGAAGCCCTGACTTACATCCAATTTAGTGAAAAAACTTTGCATTGGCCATCTCACTTGTAATTTCATCCCTGGATGGAATCTGATCATGTTCTCTCTTTCTATTGGCATTCAAGTCTTTCAGGTCCATGAACATGCATAGGCCACTGTTCTTCTTTTTGGCACCCACCATTGAATTCATCCATTCTGTGGGCTCCTCCACTTTCTTTATGACTCCTACTGCTGTCATTCAGTCGAGTTCCTGCTTGAGCTTTTCTTATAGTGGCACTGGAACCATCCTCAGGAGATGCACTAATGACTGTGCATCTTCCTTTAACTGTATCTTATAGGTGAAATGTAGAACTCCAAACCCCTTGAAGATGTCTGGAAATTAAATCCATATTTCCTCTCCATTGTTCTGTGCATGGACACTGTTAATATTTTCACCAGGTTTAAGTTTTGATATGCTTTGTCACCAAGCAGTGAATAATGACCATCTGGGACTACTGTGAACCTGAGGTAGTGCTCTTTATCTTTAACTTTCACCTTGAGTTTACATGTACCTTTTGTGTCAATGCTCTGTCTTTGTATGCTTTGAGCAATACAGGATTTGCAAGGATGTATGGCTTTATCTTCATTGCCCTGATGTCATGCTCACGGATCAAATTGACTTTTGCTTCTGTGTCTAACTTGAAAGGAATATTTGTCCCATTTGTATGCAATGACCCAATCCATTTATCTTGCTTGACACTGTTCACTTCCTGCCCCACCATGCCCATGAAAAGTGTACCACTAAGAGCAGTTTCTTCGATAGTGTGTACACTTTTACTTCTGTTTAGTTTCCCTTTGGAAAAACATAGCTTTGCATAGTGATTCTGACCTTTGCACTTATTACAGACTTTTCCATAAGCTGGGCATTGCTTTGGCACATGTTTAGTGCCCCATCTTTCACAAGTGAATGTCTCTTAATCATTTTGTTGTTTCCTGTATCTCCTATTTTGTTTGTGTATGTGTGTGTGTCCAAACACTGTGGCTAACACTATGCCTTCATTATCACTGGCTTTTACATTATCACCAAATTTTTTTATGTGCTGCAGAGCTAATTCACTGGCATGGCATACTTTGACAGCTCCATCAAAGGCATGCTCTATCTCTTGCAGCAATCTCTCTCTCATTTTCTTATCATTAATTCCAAACACAATTTGATCACAGATCATTGAATCTTGCAGCAATCAAAAATTGCGTTCTTGCTTTTAATTTTAAGTCTGTTTAAAAAAAAGTATCAAAGCTCTCTCCCTGCATTTGCATGCGCGAGCAAAACATATACCTCTCGAAGGTTTCATTTTTCTTTGATGAACAGTGTTCATCAAACATCTTGATAACCTTGTTGAATTTGCTCTGGTCTTCTGCCTCAGCAAAAACAAATGTGTTGAAAGCATCCAGAGCTTGAGGTCCTGCCACAGTAATAGCAGTGCATTCTTCCATTTATCCTGTTCACTATCAATTCCAATGGATTGCATGTACAGCATAAAACTTTGTTTAAACAGCCCCCATTCATAGTCGATATTTCCAGTCCAATTTATAGCATTAGGACCTTTTAAACCCTCCATATTTTCTCTGCTGATTTTGACTGTTACTCACTATGCACATTGTGTGTTTCTTTTTTTTGTCGTTCACTCTTTTGCACAGCAGAACTTGGCTGTTTCTTCCACTCCTAGTATCATGCACACTCCTGGTACCATGTGATGTTCCTTCGATTACAATAAATAAACTTGGGTTATTTTTAAAACAACTAGATTTATTAACAAGCAAACAGCATGAAGGTTAGAATATATACATGTCAGATCTCATGTAGAGGCATCCATATTGAATCTAACCAAGATGCAACAGCATTCCCAAGGTGCAATATTCCCCTGATGCTACACACTCTATCTCCAACACCTCCTGGTGATATAGCTTTATCACTACAATTACCAACACGAGACTGCAGATGCTGAAATCTTGATTCGAGAACAAGAAACAACTCCTGGAGGAATTAATTGGGTTGAGCAGATTAATTAATAGTTTTTTAATGAGAGCAATAATACCAACTAGTTCTCTCCCCGATGGTTATTATGAAATAAATACAGATTGGCTGACAGGCGATGAACCCCACATGCAAAAGGCTTGTGAGAGCTCAGGATAAGAATCAAATGCTGAAAATCTGAAATAAAAACAGAAATTGCTGGAAACAACAGGTCATCATCCTTGGAAAGAAAAAAAAAGTATTAACATTTCAGTCAAAGAGTAAAGATTCTGGCAAAGGTTTTGAAAAGGTTCTGACAAAGGGGAACCATCACATCGGCATTTTCTTCAATGTCACTGAACTTGGTGGGGTTTCCAGTAGAACTGTTTATTTGAATCTTGCACGCGCCTCTTTAAGGCCAATGGGAGTTCCGCCCCATGCAGCAGTGATGTCATCACGTGGCCCAGGACGCGAGCTGTGGCCTAAGCCATGAGGCAATGAGCAAGTCCCGAAGGCACCATCTTCTGCAGCTGCCTCGCCACCGCAGCAGTACAATCGGGGCCGGTTCGCTCACAGAGATGTGCGCCACCACACTGGATTATGTGACAACTCTCTTTGGCTTTGCTGGGAAAGCAAAGGAAAGAATGTTGTGTATCTTGTGTACATATCAATAAATTAAATCTTGAATCTATTCCAATGTCACATGTTGCTAGAACAGGATGGTTTGGAGTAACCAGAGTGGTAGTGGGGCATACAGTTTTCCACTCTGTGGGCCCACTGCCTACTAGACCTCTTCTTTGTTCTCCACAAGATTCCTAGGACTCTCTCCTGCTTAATATCTGTACTCCTTGGGACTCATACTACGGAACTTAGCCTGATATGACCTTTTTATTTATCATCCTAAGATCCATAGCCTTGATCATCACTTTGTAAATTATTGTTTTAGAAGATGTTTTCCTGCTATACAATTCCAGGATTCCAAGGCCACAGGGATGCAAGGAAAATGTTGGTTCATGCATTGGATATCAAATGTGACTTAAAAGAGTAGAAATTATATTTTTGCATAATGTAATCAAAACCTAACAAGATAACTGTGTTCATGAAAGAACAATATAAAATGTGCTATATTTCACAGCAAGGTGTATATTGCTTTTTATAATAAAACATGAAAATCTGTAGACACCGTGGTTGAAGTAAAAACACAAAGCTGGAGAAGCTCAGCAGGTCAAGCAGTCTCCTTTTCTGTAACAAAAGTAAAAACAAACATTTTGGGCTTGAGCCCTTTATCAAAGTAATCTTTGTCATACCTTGATTTACGACTCAAGGACAAATCGTCAGTTATGTAGTTTTACCTTGACCGCAGAGCCCACCTCACTGACAAAAGACAAAGGAGGAAAAACCCCAACACCCAACCCCAACCAACCAATTTTCCCTTGCAACCACTGCAACCGTGTCTGCCTGTCCCGCATCGGACTTGTCTGCAGCAGACGTGGACATTACCCCTCCATAAATCTTCATCCGCGAAGCCAAGCCAAAGAAATATAAAGGTCATTGTTTGACCTCCTGAGTTTCTCCAGCATTGTGTTTTTACTGTTGTGGTGACTCCAGTTCTTCAGTTAATGCAATCAAGTAGGATACCTTAGGAGGAGGAAGGTAAATGGATTTGGACAATGGCCAATGACATATACACTATACTGAGAAAATCAAAAATAGAAACAATGAATGTTGTTCTACAGGAAGTTGCACAATCTGAAGAGCAAACAAGAATCACTGCAGTGAGATGTCTTAAAAGATTATTTGATAGTGTAAATGTGCATCTTTTTAATCAACTGAGCTAAAATGGTCAAGAGAAGCTGAGGTGAATTCTACAAGTGATTTTATAATGTCCACAAATGGTCCAGCTGGGGAATGGATTAGTGATAAGTTTTTGAATGATCACAATGGTTCAGAGGATAAATTGGAGGAAATATGGAAAATTGATGGAGGAGGCAAAGGAATGTGGAAGTCATGTAGAAGAGCAAAACAAAGGAACAGGAGAATAAAGAAAGGACAGCTGTTGTGGGAGCTAAGTTTAGAAAGATAAAAAGTGATGCACAGCAGCAGGGTAAACACAGTAAAATGCAATGAGAAAGATGTTCATGTACTGAATATCATAAATGAAATTCATTAATCTTATGCTCATACTTAAATGGCGCAGATATTTGAGCAACAGCATCCCAATGTTGCCTTATCTCAACTTCAAATTCCCTCTGAGTCCAGTTTGTGGCTGTGGATACAAAATGGTGGGCCTTATGATTTTGTATGCAGGCTGACATTTAACTTTGTGTCATTGATCGAGAGGACAGATAAGAGAACAATGAAAAAAATAACAATGTTGGCAAATTAATCCATTGCCCGTTAAAATAGGTGTCATAAGACAGAAAGATATTCAAACAACATGTCCATCTGATTGTTTCAGGACTAGGACTGGATGCAGTAGAAAACTATATGCGATTGTGTGTGTTGTCCTTTTTGAAAGTGGGCAGCATTATTCTGCCTTGTGAACTTTCAAACACAGAATATGATGAAATCTGAAGGGCATCAATCCACACACTAACTAAAAGGAAGTATAAAAATCAGTTTGAAGTTATTTTGACGGCCTGAATAGAGCCTACTCCATGTCGTATTTGTTTGCCAAGACCTGAAACTTATTGCCTCATTTCTTTGCCTCCATACATTTTAGTGTGCAAACTTCAGCTCACAATTATCCAAGTTCACCATGACCTTGTTTTCATCTCAAAGTCATCATTATCATCGCAGGTTGTTTTATTTTACTTTGAGGGGTTAGGAAATGAGAGCTGTGTAAACTGTCTATTGATCAGTACTTATGTTTTTTATATCACTTCATCAGCTAGGAAGGGTAGGGGACCTACAAGAAGTAAGGTGGTGGGAGGGAACATGGAATCCTAGTTAAAGGTGGTGGGAGGGAACATGGAATCCTAGTTAAAGCCTTCAACCCACACTCTATTCGTCAGTTCCCCACATTCAGACTGAGTTTTAGCTTGAGCTTGCACGATGCAAGTGGAATATCCTAAAGCATGGCATCAGTCAAGAGGACTTCAGTCAAGAGCTTCTCAGCTGTCCAGGCAACCAACCTCTGTTAAAGCTGCAGCATTTCAACCATGCAGAAGTAATAATGAGAGGAAGACCAAAAATTTGTGATTACATAGAATCACAGAATGGGCACATCATGGAAGGAAGCCCTTTGACCCACTGAGTCTGTACAAGTCTTATATAAGAGAAGTTTATCTTAATCCACTCTCCACTGTCTCCGAGGTCTGAAATTCATTTCTTTTAGGTACATGCAGCTTTCCTTCGAGCACTTCATGGGTCTGCACAAGCAAATGAATGTTGAATGCTGTAACAACAGCAACCTTGCACTCAACATCAGCAAAACCAAGGAGTTGATTGTAGTCTTCAGGAGGAAATCAGGGGAACATGACCAAGGATTGAGGGTTTAGTAGTGGAGAGGGTCAAGAACTTCAAATTCCTGGGTGACAACATCTCCGTTGATGCAACCACAAAGAAGACTCACCAGCGGCTATACTTTGTGAGGTGACTGAAGTATGTCACCAAACTTCTACAGGTGTACCATGGAGAGCATTCTGGCTGGTTGCATCACTGCCTGATATGGAGGCGCTAACTCTCGGGACAAGAATGAACTCCAGAGGATTGTTAACTTGGCCTGCAACATCATAGGCACCAGATGCCATTCCATCGATGACATCTACATGAAGTGGTGTTTTTAAAAGTAGCCTCTATCCTCAAAGCCCCCCACCACCCAGGCCATGCCCTCTTCACTCTGCTACCATTGGGAAAAAGCTACGGGAGCCTAAAGACGAGCATTCAACGGCACAAAGACAGCTTCTTCCCTGCTGTCATCAGATTCCTGAATAATCGGTGAACCATGGACACTGCCTTCCTTTTCATGCACTAATATTCTTATTTTTTCTTTTGTAATGTTGTAAGATAGTTATAACATGAATTTTATACTATGATGCACCATAAAACACCAAATTTCATGACTTGTTCATGACAATAAATTCTGATACCGATATTTTATACCGGGGGGGTGGGGGGACATAGACCGAAATCATAAAAATTTTTTAATGTTTTTTATGTAGTCGGTAGGAAAGAAGAACAAAAGAAACCAACTAAACTGACTGCTTCACATGGAAGGGGACCCATAAACCTGGAGCAGAGTCTTAAGGTGGCCATAGCCGGAAAAGGGTTGAGAATGGCTGTGGCTTCTGGCTCATTCTGTTTATTCCTTGAAGAAGGGCTCAGTCCCAAAATGTCGGCAATATATTTTTTCCTCCTATGGATGCTGCAAAGACCAGCTGAGTTCTTCCAGCTTTTTGGTGAGTTTTTACTACAATCACAGCATCTACAGACTTTAGTGTTTCCCTCAGTACAATATTAGAGACATGTTTCTGTTATTTGGATCCTCATGAATATTATTTACTTCCACCACTTCCTAATCATGCAGGATTTTGGTTAATGCCTTATAAGATGTCTGTGAATTTGTGCAAAATGAATAGTAGAATCGTGGGATGGCATCAGTAAATCACTGAAGTCTATTGATCCCATCAAGATTATATTAGTTCTTGGTTGAGAAATTCTATCAGACTCATTCCCACCACCACCCCCCCCCCCCCCTCCCATCTTTTCCCATAGACTTTCAAATTATTTTCACTGTAATATCTATTCAATTCCTTTATAAATTCCTTGCCCTTGAAGCCTTAAAGTTGTGTCCCCGGGTCTTTTACCATCCTATTAGTTACTCTATCTGAACCAGGCAAGACCAATGTTTATTTCACACTCAATATACCTGCTTCTGCTTTTCATGCTTCTGTGTAAGAACCAAGTATTCCATGTATTTTAATAATCTCAATGTTCTTTGTCACTTTCAAAGGTTTGTGCAGGTTGGAAGATTAATTGGTCACTGTAAACTGACCCTCATATGTGGTAGAATCGGAGGAGAGTATAAGAAAGTGGGGAGAATAAAAATGGTTTGAATAGGATTAGTGAAATAAATACTTTAATGGTTGGCACTGACTAGCTGGGCAGCAGAGCCCTCTTTGCATGCTGCATTTCTGTGACTCTATACATCCAAATTCCTCAATTCCCGTAAATCTTTAAGACTGTCGTTTAGTCAGTATAACTTCTTGGTCTTTCTTCCAATTTTTAATCACTTTACATTTCTTGATTACACGCTCCAACTACTTTGTCTCTTTGCAGTTTTATTTTACAATCAGTGAGATGGAGGCAGTTTTTCAAAATATTGCCACTTACAGCACATTTATCTTTACCTCGCCCTAAACCTACCTGTTCATAAAATTTAAAGTCCAAGACATAATGTCAGATGAACCCTCATTATAGACTATGGTATTTTTAGAGTTGAATTTGATGTTATACTGAACTTTTAAGATGATGGGAATAACTCACTTTACTATCCAAAGAAAAGTGGTGAAGTGTTTTTTTTTTTGCTGCAATAAATGTAAAATATTTACAAATGTAATATGGATAATTATTAGAAGACAAAATTAATTTGGTAGTGTGACGGTGTGAGCAATGGAAGAAACACAGCCACCACATTGAGGGTTGTTAACGATTGTTTTTATTCAAATTCAGCATGCCCCTTTAAGGGCAGCATGAGCTCAGTCACCTGGTGCATTGTGACATCATAATCGCTGCCCAGGGCGCACGCTGGAAGGGATGCTGGAGTCGGAGAGAAACCTCTGACGACGCCATTTCCCCATGGCTGCCCTTCCACGTGGCGATACAAGCGGGGCCGGTTCGCCACGAGGATGTGCGCCGCCACAGTAGATTATATTTGATGTTGAACATTGTTCTAAGACATTCTCATTGTTCTCACATATTGTTAATCAATAATGTTAACATGTCTCTTTACTTAATTCTTCTTCTTTGGCTTGGCTTCGCGGACGAAGATTTATGGAGGGGGTAAAAAGTCCACGTCAGCTGCAGGCTCGTTTGTGGCTGACAAGTCCGATGCAGGACAGGCAGACACAATTGCAGCGGTTGCAAGGGAAAATTGGTTGGTTGGGGTTGGGTGTTGGGTTTTTCCTCCTTTGCCTTTTGTCAGTGAGGTGGGCTCTGCGGTCTTCTTCAAAGGAGGTTGCTGCCCGCCAAACTGTGAGGCGCCAAGATGCACGGTTTGAGGCGTTATCAGCCCACTGGCGGTGGTCAATGTGGCAGGCACCAAGAGATTTCTTTAGGCAGTCCTTGTACCTTTTCTTTGGTGCACCTCTGTCACGGTGGCCAGTGGAGAGCTCGCCATATAACACGATCTTGGGAAGGCGATGGTCCTCCATTCTGGAGACGTGACCCATCCAGCGCAGCTGGATAATTTTACTTAATTATTCTGTTGCCAAATACCAAACAACTTAACTGTCATTGGATTACTTCAATGTTTATCCAGGTGCATTTTGGGAGGTGGTGATTAATATCTGTATTTGTAAAATGCCTAATTGAAACTGAATAAATTTATGAGGTAATCTAATTATCAAATGATAAAATTCAACTTAGTTGCTTTACGAATTTGGTGATAAAAGTTATTAACAATTTCAGATGTTGGAGCCTAATTTACTCATAAGTAAAACTCGAAGAATAGTGGTTACACAGTGTAACAAAGTCAGCTAACGTCAACATGCATGTCTATGAAAGTTGTAAAAATATTCCAAATTAATTCATTGCTACTTTATTATTGTGATGCACCCACTGGCTTTACAAGTACAGTATTAAGTTTGTATTTTTTTTAATTTGGGTTGTCATGTCTTCTTTGGAATATCTGTTGAAATCACTTTGGATTTGGAATAAATATGCCCAGAAATTAGATGATGTTGCATCTACTTTTGAAGAGCTCATTGCTCAAAATTCAGTTTTACCCAGAGTAAATTGCTCAGTATGCGCCAATTAAAACTTTCTGCTCGGCACATCCCCACATGGTATTTGTGTTTGTACCTGACCTTTACTTAATCTTGGGCACAGTCCTACTAAGAAATTATTTTATTTACGTAACTTGCGTTGAGGATAATGGGATCTCTCAGCTTTGTGCTATGACTACTGTTGGACAGTCTGAGGATCAAGAAGCACATCATGCTTTTCTAGGCTTTCACAGGGACACTTTGCAGTCAATGGGAGATTTCATTGGGCAGCTTCAGTATTCATGAAAGACTCTTCAAACAGCTTTCAACATACAAGCTTTCACATTTCAGCAAGTAAAAGCACCATGCTTGAGAAACTCACCAGGTTAAATAATGTACTTTATATAGCAAAGATACATAACTAACATATCGGGCTCGAGCCCTTCATCAGGGTTCCTTCATACCTTGATGAAAGACTCAAGCCCAAAACATTGTTTATGTTTCTTTATCTTTGCTAAATAAAGTACATTATTTGACCTGCTGAGGTTTTCCAGGATTGTGTTTTTACTTCAACCACGTTGTCTGCTGACTTTCATATTTAACTTTCATGTCATCAAGTGAATGATGAAGAAAGAGAGCCCACTTAAATTAACATTGAATGGTTACTGCAGCATTTAACTGCTGCAGGGAGCACTTACATGATGCTTTATTTCTGATTCAGATAGCAACGCTCCATAAAAATAGGGATCATTCTTGCGATGGTTGTCTAGACCTCAGGGTAAGAGACAAAGTTATGCCCATTATTGAAAAGCCTACTTTAGAGACTCCATATCTTACCTGCATCTCATTGATGAACAGTACACTTGCAGGCTCAGGTTTCCAAATCTGTCACAGCTGTGACAAGCAACATTCAGCAGCCATACTCTTGCGCCATAAGAGCATCATCTTTTTGCTGTCAGCTTCCTCAGCACAGGAATTTTTCAGACAGCTGTAGCAGATCCCTGCCATGTCTCTCAGTTTGCTCTCACTAGTGTATCAGAGCAGACCCTAGATATGGTATTTGCAAGGAAATGGTTTCATTTACTCTAGTGACAGTGAGGAAATGGTGGCGTTGTGGGCATTGCGACTTGTACTAGCATTGGTGCAGACAGACAGTACTGACACTCATGTGTTCATAGGTGTCCAATTAATAATCCTCATAATCAAGAAATCCTTTCACTTCTTTCATGTGCAGCTTGTTGTGAGACATGACATGTTGGAAGAGACTCCTATAACCCCCCCCCCCCCCACCCCCCGACAGAATCTTCTTACAATGGACTTTGTGAATTATTTTACGCATCATTTAGGCCAAGACTTTTAATTATCTTAGAACATGGAAGAGTACAGACGCCCATCATGCTCAGTGTAAAAAAAACTTATCTCTCATAATTCCCCCAAAGTTTCCTCTGGAATTTGCTACTCTCATGCTGGGATAAAAGTGCTTGCTCTCCACCCTGATGCCTCTCATAATCTTATATATCTCTATTAAGTCTCCACTCTAAAAAGAAAAACTAGAGCGTAGAAGACATTCTCCAATCTCCATCACATCCTCTCTGAAGCTTGTACATCTTTTCTGTAATGAGGTGACCAGAACTGAGTGCAATATTCTAAGTGTGGTCTAACCAGAATGTTTTCGAAGTACAACATTACCTCATGGCTCTTGAACTCAATCCCCCTCTTTTTGAATGAATATGGAGCTGCCTCCTTCTGCAGTTTATGTCTCCTTGATGACAACCATAGCAAATGTCTGCTTTGTTGATATCCTCTGGAGCAGCCATTTTCAATGGGAGCCCTACAGACCCACGAGGGCCACAGGAGATTAAGGTAAAACCCTTGTTTTTTTTTCACCTCATGTAACAATTTTTTAATGCTTTTTATTTTGTTGATAGGAGAGAACTATGGCAGAAACCAAAACTTAACTGCTTCACAGGGAAGAGGGCCCATAAACTTTGAGCAGAGACCTAGGGGGCTTATAACCAAAAACAAAAGTTTGAGAATTGCTGCTCTTGAGTACACTTTTAAGGCTGACTTCCTTCCCTCAATGGTGAGCAGACAATTTTCAGGAACTGTTTGAAAATGCCCGATTCTAGGGGTAAACAAGTATAATGAAAACATAGAAATGCTGGAGGAACTCAGTAGGTCTCATGGTGTCCTTAGAAGGTAAAGATATATTACCTGCGCTCTTCCTCAAGGGCTCTAAACCAATGTAATCCTGTTTCATATTGGATTTTTCCCAATTGTGCAATATTTCCCTCCCCCACCAAAGTACTTCATTGTTACTAATCTCCGCAATCTAGTTCCCAGGTAATAATGCTTTCACATAAAATCCTTTCTTCTCTTCTCATTAGGGAGGTGTTAAATTAGATGGAGATTGTAATTAAAAAAAAATTGTAATAAAGAAACTTGGGTTCTTTAAAAAAAAAACTATATTAGCTATAGGCTCAAAACCGTGTGGAGCCATCCATCTTGAATCCAGCCAAGCCACCAACCAAACGAGCCTCTGACTCCCTCTAGTGGCCAGATGGATCACCAATCTCCACCACACCCTCATCTGACATCTGACTTCAAGTCCTCTGTATCCATGGTCAAACGGTAAATCAGAGAAAGGAGTTCACATAGTTAAACATCTCAAAGAAAGGGGATGTAATGAATGATCTATCATTACATCCCCTTTCCTTGAGATGTTTAACAACATGACATACTAATACAGCATTCATTTCAATTTAAAGTTCAACATAAACATCAGCAGCACAAACTTTTTAAGTGTGCAGTTCTTTTTCTTTTAGAAATTCAGTCTATAAGGTGCTTAAAAGTGTCGATCTTCTTAACTCAGGCACTTGTGTCAGCTCTGCTGATTCACAACTGTCTAGCACTGGTGGTGTTTTCTTTGTTGTTGTTCAGGCAGGATCCTCTGCATTTGTCTGTTCCTGTAGTGTTTCTTGCATTTTCACCAGGGTCTTTCAATTCATGCTCATTATTTGACCGTCCTCTATTCTGACAGTATATGATCTTGGATCTGCTTCCTCCAAAACAATAGCCTCTTTTTCCCAAGTATTGGAATCTGAGTCTCACTGTGTCATGTAGTGCCAGTGGCCCTAAGCTTTTCGCTGACTTGTCATAGTTTGCTTTTTGTCGCTATTGCAGCCACTTTTGTTTCTGTTTGACATCTTCAACAGCTCTGTTCTTGTTTGGGTCTGCAGAGTAGCGAAGTGTGGTGCATCGTCTACGTCCCATCAGAAGCTCAGCAGGTGACATACCATGTTCAAGTAGTGAAGCTCTATAAATCAGTGGAATTAGATATGGCTCTGAGGCACTGCCTAATGTTTTCTTGAGCAACTATGTGAACTCCTTTCTCTGATTTACCATTTGACCATGAATGCAGAGGACTTGGTCACATGTCAAAAATCATACTTTTCTGCAAAGTTCTGGGATTCTCTACAGCTCTCCATTGTCACTGTAGACAATTTGAGGAATTCCATGTCCTGCAAAAACTGATTTCATATATTGTATATCTGTCTCTTGCAGCAACCTCTCTCTCACTTTATTTTCAATAATCTCAAACATAATTTGTTCGTGGATTATATAATCTTTCAGCCATCCAAAATTGCATGTTCTTGCTTTTAATTTCAAGTCCATTAATAAAGTATCAATGTTATCTCCCTGCAGCTGTGTGCATGAATAAAATACATACCTCTCAAATGTTTAAACTTTCTTTGGTGAACATTGTTCATCAAACATCTCAATAACCTTGTCGAACTTTTCATGGTCTTCTGCCTCAGCAAAAACAAATGTATTGAAAACCTCCAGTGCTTGATATCCCACCATAGTAAGTAGCAGTGCAATCATCTGTGAATCAGTTTTTCTGTTGTGTCCAATGACTTGCAGGTTCAGCATGAATCTTTGTTTAAACAACCTCCACTCATGGTCAACATTTTCAGTCCAATTTACAGCATCAGGAGTCTTTGAATTCTCAAAATATCTGCTGCTATTTACTGATACACACTCTGCTCACTCCTGGTGTGTCTTCCACTCCTGGAATCATGCGATGTTTCTTATGTAATAAAGAAACTTGGGTTCTCTTAGAACAACTATACTTTATTAGCTATAAGCTCAAGACTGTGTGGAGGCATCCATCTTGAATCCAGCTGAGCTGCCAATCAAACTAGTCTCTAGTGGTCAGGAGGATTACTATCATTACAGAGATCTTATCAAAATAAGTAATAAATTAATTTTATGGAATATTTTAAGTATTTTTATCATATTTAGATTTCTTTATGACATACAAGGCCATTTTGCCCATAGACTCTGCCAGCTGTCAAAGCAACCCACCAACCCAATTCCTACCTCTATTCCCCTGTAACCAATTCCCATTAATACCCTCTAATTCTCCTGGCAGAAGCTTGTACGCGGGGAAAATTACAGTATCTAATTAACCTAACATGTCTTTGTGATGTGGAAGGAAATTGGAGCACCCAAGAGAAATCCATATGTTCACCAGGAGAACATGCAAGTCAATACAGAGAGCACTGGAGGATGGGATTGAACCTGGATTCCAGATGTTGTGAGGCAGCTGCAATACCCATATTGCCACTGTTCAAATATTCCCAAAAGGAATTTAAAGCCTTTTAATGATTAACATTACATTCATTTAAACTGTATGTATAGAAATTGAATGTCTTTGGACAACAGAGAGCAGTTTGTTTTGGTTTCGCCCACTGTCAAGTAAATAATTCATTCAAGGCCAAAAGGACTGCGTTGGAGGGTGGTTGGTGGAAGGAGGGGTGAGTAGGTAACTGAAAGAAGACACAACCTTTAATGCTTATCAGCTTCCATGTTTTAATCATTTATCTTAACTGAAAAAAGAAATGCTCCTTGCAAATGGCACAAGCGGAGATAGTGCAAACATGTCTGTGATTATGCACTGAAAGTCATGGCATCCATGAGGAAAAAAACAGTGCTTCTGTGCATTTAATGCTGATGGCATGTTCACACACTGAAAATATTATACACAGCTCACTTGCTATAATATTATTAACCAACATGGCTGAGACTAAAACACTACTGGATTTAAATGTTTACATACAAAAGTAAAAATGATCATAATTTGTTTGTGATTAAAAAGATAAACCATAAAGGCTTTTTTTTACCTTGGTTGATTTCCATTGTCTAACGGATTGCTATGGCATAAATTGTTTCCTTTTGTAAATCCAAAGCCACCCTGTCACCTACTGCTTCAATCTATTTTGAAGATTTCAGCAGCTTTATTTTCTATCTTATTCAGTATCAGGGATCCATACGGAAGATAGAATTGATGTCATATGCATCTGGAAACTGGGTCTTCAAGATATGCAAACAGACAAGACACAGTAGTCAAATCCAAGTCAGCATTGAGCTCAAATCCCACAATCCCATATGAGACAACCATTTGACATATCATTTGCAACTTTTGCCTGCTTGCTTCATTTTTGGCCTGTCAGAAGCATCTTTCTTCATTTAAATCTACTTGCCGTGCCAGAAATGTGGAACCGCCATATAATTTACTGTCCATATGCTGCGCTTGTGATTTAAGAGATAATTTGTTATTTTTCTACATGATTGTCTTCTTTGTTGCTTTTATTTTAATAAAAATAGGGATTTATTTATTTCTATCAGCTCAAGATTTCAAAAGAATAAATTACATATAAATTGCTGTACACAATAATTACAGTCACTGCTTGTCAATCCACTATGAAAATAGTTTTTATATGAATTAGTTTAGAATCTTGTCAAGAGATTTCTTCTGTCACATATGGCTGTTAATTTTTATTGAATTCATTTTTAGCTTAAGAGCAAAAGTTGAGATTGATATTGATAAAGCCCGATAATTTTCTGTTCTGAATGAGACTCAGGGCATGATCTTTTCTTTAGCAGTGGACATTGGTGATTCTATGACTTAAAGCCTAATCACTATTACCTATTAAATTTAGGCTTCATATATTGCTAGAGGTAGAACTGATTATCATAGTGAATGAAATACTTGTTTGGCTTATTCCCAGGGGGCAAAAAGTCATTCTTCAAGGTGATGCATCTCATTTGAGGAATACATTAACAACCAAAAGGAGTTAAAAATACATGTGAACTCCCAGTGAGGCAGAACCAAGTTTTCAGTATGTATTTACAATAACAGGGACTGACTTTAACTTTATCTATGTAAAGTAAACACTGCAATGGATGGCTGCTTTCTGCAATGCATGAACCTTAATTTACAACTCTGAGGTGGCAGGTAGATCATAGCTGCTTAGCAAATATTTAGGATTCAATGCACCAGATAGGATTTTACTGTGATTGTTTCATGGCATGGCAAAAAGGAACATGCACAAAAGATAAGCCTCACTACACTAAAGGTCAAGTTTGCAATTAAAATTAACTTCTTGCTTCAATATCTAATCACAGGCAAAAGAAATTGGATAAATATTTAAAGACACAGCCACATTTGAGTTGATGCAATTCTAAAATATCACACAAAACAGTAGGTTAAGTCTGCATCAATATCATGAACAAAAGCACAATGTGGAATGATAATGTTATCGGATGTCATATTCTAAATACAGAGAGTTTGCAAGAAAAAAATGTTTTCATGTTATTGCCAGGCACCTATCTACATGGTCCTGTCTCACAAATATCAAAAATCTATTACTCCTGCATTGGGCTGACAATATTTCTGAAGCATTAAGATTATTTCATACATTAATCTTCAATTCCTAATGCTGAAATACTTATCAAAATTTCTGAAAGCCCTATATGACTTAATCTGACAGAGCTCCATGTATTTGTTGAAAATAAGTGACTATCCTTGTTTAATATGATTACATTTAAAGATTGTGAGTTAACTTTGATGAATTTGAACAGTCGGATGAAATAAGTAAAATATTTTTTTTCCTGTTGCTTTTTCCAAGGGCAATGATTGATGTAAGAAAATTGATTTTTTAATATATCCTTTAACCAGCACACTCGGAATTATCTATAAAGTAAATTTGTACAGTTTGAACAAGGTTCTATTGCAACAGTTAATGAAATTCTATTACAGCTTTTTTTGTATTCTACTTTGTACAAATGTAAATCATTACTCATTTTGAGCTTTAATTGAGGATCTATTTTGAAATTTATTCCTACACATGACATAAAAAGACTCCTATCCCCTGTCAAAAAAGTTTTCTTGTCTTTTGGAGGGTGAAAAATAGCCACTAGGATATTAAGTTGCATTTGGTCAAGAATGCATTTTGACTGAAGTTCAATGTTGAAATAATTTTAAATGTTGTGAGAAAAATAACAGAAGTTCACCCAATTCTTGAAGTGGGCTCCATAAACATTTGCCATAGAGCAAGTTTGTACTGAACTGGAAGTCCAAACTGCATTGGACCAGATATTAGGCTTCACCTGAAAAAATAAAATGATCATTTGAAGTATGATGAATTAAGACTGATGATTTTCCTATATCTGATGTACACCACAATAGGGTCAACAAACCTTTGTCACATCAATAATCAATATTTTTGAATGCACATATTATTCATGATGGCAAGCAGAATATACAAAGAATGAAAAGATCCCCTTGATAAATTAATGTAAACCGGACTTAAGGTATGAAAATATGTCATGTGACTGAGCACCAGGCAAAAGCACAGCTGAGAGGATGAACAGCAGAGCTAAATATCAAATAGGATCAGAACGTTGTCATAAAATGAAAGGAAAATTATAAAGAAAAACTATAGGAAATATCTTTTACAACAGGAGGGGACATATTATGGTTAATAGCACAAATGCTAAAATTAATGTATCAATAATAATTTCTACTTTCACTCCAATCTCACTAAATAAGTTTAATTGACAAGATTATAAGTATGAAACAAATTGTGTAATATTTGCAATGTGACAGCAATGCTGTGCAATATAAAAGCAAGAGATGCAAAATATGAAATACACATCAATATTATCATGTCAATGCCCATTATAGACCTGCACAATCATATTATTAAACATGGCTCCACATCCATTTGCAGGTTTATGAAAAACTAAGCTTTCGAAAACCCAGTTGCTGAAGAATGCCATAGGAGACAGGAGATATAGAAATGGATGCTGATTAAAGAATACACATGAGGTGATCTTGAGAGAACCCAGTGGCAATGTGGTAGAACTAGATAGAATTAGGATTGACAGCCTTGCACGAGTTGTTGAACAGATGGAGTAAGGAGTCACACTGCTCTGATTGGTTCAAACTGTTAGGTTCACCTTAACTCCTGCTGTATCCAATTCAAACTTAGATGAGTCCTCTGCTCAATCCTATTATTCTGGGATCAATGCCTACCTTGCCTTGCTCAATGTGATTGGTTCAGCTGTAATAGACTGTGCTTGGTTCAAACCCTACTCTGCGCAGCTTTAACTCCTATTAAGATTAACTTGACTAATATGTGGCTCTACACCTTCTGTGTCAAGCTCCATGCATACAGGTTCTGGCACCAAACCTGCTGTGTCCATCTCAGTGCCTATTCTGGCAGAGGAATTTCTACAGTACCTGGTCCAACTCTTGCTGTGGCTGACCAAAGACTGCGGTGTCTAGGTTCATTCTTGTCTGCCCCACTCAATGACTGCTGTGGTAGCACAAGACCTATTCTGCTCGAGCAAACTCCAGTGGTGCCCCACTATGCCTAATGTGCTCTAATCAGCTATTCTTGTACCCAGATAGGATGTCCCTCGTTCGGCTCCTTTTGTGGCCTATTTCAATACCTACTCCACTCTGCACAATTACCTTCTGTCAACAGTTCAATTCCTGGTGTGTCTGGTGTAACTCCTCCTGTGTCCAAGTCAATCCCTGATGTAAACTCCTCAGATTGTATTCTACTGCAGTCAACTCCTACAATCCTTTGCTTAACTTTTTTGGCACCCAGTTCAACTCCTATAATGCCCATCTCAAGTCTAGCTCTGTGCCTGTTTCACCCTAATCAATTCCTGTTCTTGCCCACTCGGCTTGTGTAGTGATTATCTTAATCCCAGTGGTGCTCAGATCAACCCCTGCTATATGATGAATTGTTACTATGGTCCTCTCAATGCTTGTTGTGGGCTGTTGAACTCCAGCTGTTATTAGGTCAACTCCAACAGCAACCAGTTCAAATCTTGCATTAACAGATCTCCTGCTGTGCCTGGCTTAACTCCCACAGAATTTGACAATTCCTGCTGTGATAACTTTTCTCCCACTGTATTGGGGCCAATAGTTGCTGAGTTCAGACAATTCCATTTATGCCTCATTCAACTACTCAAGACAAGTGTGAATCCTACTGACCAACTCTATTCCTATCTTTCTCTTCTTTGGCTTGGCTTCGTGGACGAAGATTTATGGAGGGGGTAAATGTCCACGTTAGCTGCAGGCTCGTTTGTGGCTGACAAGTCCGACGCGGGACAGGCAGACACGGTTGCAGGGGAAAATTGGTTGGTTGGGTTAATGTTATTGGACTCATACCGATTGAGAAAGATTTTTAGATTCAAAAGCTTTTGGATTTAAAGGACTGGAGCTGCACATGGAGCTATTCTGCTTCCACCCCTGTTAATACAGCCAGGACCATTGTAATATTGGGTGTTGCATATATCAGGCATACGTGGAATGGGTAATACCATAATCTTGGAAGGTGTTAACTGACCTATACTCTAGATGAATCAGATTTAATGTCATAAGATAATTCATGGAATGTTTCCAAGGTTCTTTACCAGATCTTTAACATTTATGCTAAAGAACCATCGAGGGAAAGGTTTACTTTGGATTGCAATGAAAAATGGTTGATTCCTGTCATGACTCTCTCAATTCTATTATTTATTTGTCCCAATTATATTATTTATTTGTCCCACATTATGCATTTCTCATAATAAAATTCCTTATAGGAGACTAATAACATGATACATTTTCAAGCATCAATTGGGTCAATGAAAAAAGCATCATTACTATCATTGTCACCTGGTTCTTACCCTTCCTTAATCCCTGTGCACTATTTTCAAAAACAGTTTTTTAAATTCCCTTGTGAATTTTCCAGTAATATTCAGTGTCATGTAACAGTTCCTGTTACATTGGCAGCCTATTATATTCTGTACGCATTTCCATTGGCTGTGAGACGATTGCGTGGAAATTGATGAATGCCAAAGTGCAGTTCACATACACAGCAAATGGAGACTTGTGTTACAAGATCAAACCAGCAACCACAAAGAAGGCATATCACACAGGGGTAAAGATGAACAATGACTTTATTAACAAAAATTCACCTTCACAGTTTAATTCAAAAGCCCCCCTTTTATAACAATGCCCACTGGTTACTATGCAAATTTCTATAACAGTATGAAAGTAATAAATTCCCCAGCCTAAATATAACATATGTAATTAAAGTCTAAGTTATATTTCCAACCAGCCCACAGAAAAACTTAGACACAAAACACACACAAGACTCACAAAACTTCAATCTCAACCGAACCAAAGATCATAAACAAAATTCAATTTGTTTGGTAAACAGAAGCCAAAAGATCTATGAGAGAAAGAGAGAGAGAGAACACAAAATTCAAAGTTGTCTTGTGTTGCTTGCAGAGAGAGGAACAACTGGCTTGGGCTGGATTCTTCTGGCTGCCTTCGGAATATTTGAAATCCAAACATTCTAAACTGTCTTCCAGACAATGACTCATGTTTTGGGCCTTCTTCCACTCCACAGCACCCCCAGTGGTGGTTTATCATCCAAGTCCAGAAATTTTTACATTTTCTGCACATGCTCAGTTCATCTTCCCCTCTCTCTGTAGTCCACCTTCACCTTGGCTTTCTAAGGCAAACTGTCACTTTTCAACACAAAACCGCACAACACATAGATCAATACACAACACAGAACTCTGTAACACTTGTCACAGAGATACAGTATGGAAACAAGCCCCTCAGTCCACAGCATACATGCAGCACCCATTTACATTAATCCTAACTTAATCCCATTCTTTTTTTATTTTCTGCACATTTTCCTATTCCTGACAGGTTCTATCACTCACTGATATACAGTGAGTGGTTAATTACAGTGGCTAATTAATCGACCCACAGATGTCTGGGATTGTAGGAAGAAAGCAGAACATAAGGAGAAATCCAAAATGATTAGAGAGAGAATGTGAAAACTCCACACAAACACAATCTGTGGTCAGAATTGAACCTAAGTCTCTTATCCTGTGTGGCAGCAGTTCTACAAGCTGGCTTGAAATTAATCTACCAAACACCATTTATTTTGTTGCAGTTCTGTCATTGGAATTGCCCTTGTAGGGCTCTTTCAGTCAACCTATACTGTGGACCTTGGATGAATAATGGCAAACATAGATAGCTGTGCATGCAATGTGTTTATTTGTCACCTGATCTAAAGCAGGCTCCATTCTCCACATTATGCCCAGAGTTGTGTGAAGCCATTTGGTTTTGAGGCAATGCAATATTTAAGGGGGAACAGCATAAAGAAAATTGGACAAATAGTTGCCCTTCCATATGGATGGTCCATCAGTTTTCAAGGCTGCCATGATACCAAGGTATTAAGGCTTGGAATTTTCTTCATAAACAGCTCAATTTCTTGATTTCTATTCACCTTCAGAACACGCCTTAGAACCAAACACCTTAACCAGGGTTGTAATCATGAGAACAGATGTTCTTTTGAGATTTATTGAAAAATTCATTTTGCCAATCCTCATTTGATGTGCTTAGGGATATTTTGATACAATGAAAGTGGTAAATAAATGCAATTTGTTATTGTTGCTTGAATAAATTTTTGGCATTGAGAATCGATTGCTATTCTTGGAGTGATTAAAGTTATAATGATGGTTGCATGAAACATCAACTGAGCTGCCAGGCAAAATATTAGTTGTGTATCTTGTTTGTGTGGGAATGAATGTAAAGGGGTTGGAGGAAGCATATAAAATCTATTTTGATCCAGTTTGTAATTTTGGAACATAGTCTCGTAATGTTTTCTTCATCTCACAATTTGTTTGAATTAGCAATATGTGTTTATGTTTTCCTCTTCCCTCCACAGGAGGTTAGATTTTTATTTCTGAGTTTTGACCTGCATTGTTTGGTTTTGGTGCTTGGCTCATCATTCAAGTAAGAAAGTAGTTTAGATATGAGCTATGCTGGCACAGCATCTGTGCAATGACATACATGTGTTAGTTCCAGACCATCCCAGGCATTCTCATGTGAATGCATAACACAGCTAGATTGTATTACAGTCCTCTTAAACATGAATCCCTTTGAAGATGTGAGTATTTTCAGATGTGTGTCTCATAGATGTATATGGCTAGCATCTAAAAGATTGAGAGAGAACTTCATGTGGGCCAGCAATAAATGTCCAACGGCTAGTCTAGAAACTTTTTGTAACATGCGTATGTTGGTCTGGTACCTGTGAATAATGCCAGTGGGAGACTCACTAAGTCTCTTTCTAACAATGCATGCTCTTCAGCTTCTGCTCTCCAGTCTTGAAGGGACAAATGGTATCTTATTTTGATTTCTCTCACATGATCAAACACAATCTGTGTAGTTGTTGACATCTTATTTCAGCTTATGTTGCTTTTATAAATGCTGAAGTAAGCTGTTGAAACACTTTCAGGTATTTTATAATGAAGCAATGTTTTCATGCCCATACCACAGGTTTGAATTTGGCTGCAACCTAAATACATTTAGTTAGGCCTTAAGGATCTCAATCTTGCTTGTCTCACTAATGAGCTCCAACCTCAGACACAATATGGAGTAGGATAAATCTGATTATTCACAATGTATCAACTATTGAAATTTCCATGCTGCTGGAAGTTGAGGAAAATTGGGGAAAAGCTTGCACTTTGCATTGGCCCCAGACTCTTTGGAAATATAACCTTTGCCCCACAAAGTGCAGTAACTAAAGCCCAAATGGAAATCTGAAAAATGTAAACAAAACCAAATTCATCCCACAGTCCTAAAAAATAAGGGCTATTTGCACACTTAAGAATTTCAATGTGTCTGGCTAAACCTTTCATGTTTTACTTTCAGTCAGGGGGAGGAAGGTATTAACTCCATCCACCTGGCAGAAACTAGGCTGGTGGGCAGTTAAAATGCCCTAGGTTATATACCTGCTGGAAAGCCATCTGGTTCCCACTGTAACTAATTTTAATGGGTACATCTGGATGGGCAGCTAGGCCAAATTAAAGATTGCAGAACACATATGTTTATCAGAATAAATAAATCATACATCCTGAAGAGCTATTCTAACATCACCTAGAGCAATAGAGCTGCAAGAGACTTCTCATCAAGTAAAGGCTAATGTGATAGGGATGAGAAGACTGACCAAGTCCAGCAGGTATGTTTGTTTAAAACTCTGAGCAAGGTGGAGCCGGCATTCTCTCTGTGGCTTCATGGGGATGGGTTAAGCCTCTCTGTATTGAAGTTTCACTTTCCACTGCCACATCCCTGCACTGCCTCAGAATCTCCATTCTCCTACTTACCTCTGTCATGATGGATGGTTTAATTTTCTATATTCGTTTCCAAACCATGTGGAGTGAGAAGCAACTGCTCATGGAATAAAATGGGATGAAGGAGTCTGGGATTTAAATTGGCCAAGCCTTATACTGCTGGAACGATGCAGAAAATTAAAAGAATTAATTAATCAATCCACTTTCCTGGTTCCATGTTATTTTCATATATATCTTTATATTTTTGGATACTACTGGTTATTTATCAAAAATAGTCTACATTGAAAAACCTGTGACAGGATTGGTTGAAATCACCACTGTGGCATCTGTGTGGAGAAAAGAATTCTGTGTTCAGACAATGGACCCTCTCCTTCAAGTTGTGTGGACACTACAATAGTACAAAATGGCATAGATGGAGCAGACCTGACGTGTATCTGCTGCAGCAAAAATGAGTTCCTCCACAACCTCATAGGCCAGCACATCCCTTACTCCACAGTAGGATTACTGAGCATTGCAGCATCATGTAGGAACAGCATCATAAAGACAAAGCTCCAACCTGCTAACAGTGCAATATAGGTCTTCATGTATTGAGGGAGATGACAATATACAGGTATCGGGTTAGCTGTGCAGTACATTGTTCCATAAAATAGCAACACAGGTTTGCAGGGTGCTATGACATGCTTTCCTTCATCGGTTCAGAAGTTGGGAGGTCATGCTACAATTGTATAAGGCTTTGGTGAGACCATGCTTGGAGAATTATGCACACTTCTGGTCACGACTTATAGGAAAGATTTCATTAAGTTGGAAAGAGTGCAGAAAAGATTCATAAATATGGTACTGGAACTGGTGGGATTGAATTATAAGGAAAGGCTGGATACGCCAAGCTTTCTCCTTGAAGTATAGGAGACTAAGGGAGGACCTTGTATAGGTATATAAAATCATGAGAGGTGTAGATAAGGTAATTAGTCATACTATTTTTTTCCAGGTGAAGTGTGTCTAAAATTAAATTTAGGGTGAGATGTGAAAGTTTTAAAATGGATCTGAGGGGTTCCTTCCTTACACAGAGTGGTGAGTATATGGAACGAGCTGCCAGAGGAAGTGATAGAGGCAGGTACAATTATAACATTTAAAAGGCACTTAGGCAGGTACAAGGATAGGAAATGCTTGAGAGGCTTCCAGGGGAATCAATCAATGTGTTGAAGCCCCAGAACATCACTCACAATTACTGCTGAGAATAAGGCCCTTAAAAATCATCCCATTTACTCACCACAACAGCTCCTTGTGCTACATGCAGAACATTTTGACACTCTGCACCCTGGGGTGACCAGCTGTCTTGTGTTGGTGCCTCAGCTGCTGGAGTTGAAACTCAAGTCTCTGAATTTACCTGCTCTATTGCACATCAAGCCCTGATGACTGTGACACTGTGAGGCAGCCGAAAAGGATGTAAAGCTGTAAAATTCTAGGAGTGCGGTTTTAATTGCCACAGGATGAATAGTCACGATTATGGTCAGCAGAATGCTGGGATGAAGTAGAATATCGAACATTGTAGCACAGCATAGACCCCTTGGCCCAAAATGTTGTGATGACCCATATATATCTACCAAAAAAAATGAAATCTTCCCTACCTCATAACTCTCTATTTGTTCTTTCATCCATGTACCTGTCTAGGAATCTCTTACCTGCCCCTATTATTCCAAATTCTACTATCAGCCTTAGCAATGTCTTCTAGGTGCCCACAACTCTCTGTGTAAAAAAATTACCCCTGGCATCTCCCCTAAATTTTGTTCCCTTCACTTTGTACAGATGTACTTTAATGTTTGCTATTCCTGCTCTGGGAAAAGATGCTGACCATACTGTCTACCTTATCTCATAATCTTGTAGACCTCTATTAAGTCACCTCTCATCCTTCTTCATTCCAAAGAGAAAAGTCCTAGCTCTGACAACCTTGCCTCATAAGACATATTTTCCAAACCAGCCAACATCCTGGTCAATCTCCTCTGCACCCTCTCCATAGTTTCTACATCCTTCCTATAATGACATGACCAGAATTGAACACAATATTCTAAGTGGGGTTTAAATAGCGACACCTGAACTTAATCCCCTGACTAATGAAGCCCATCATACCATAGGTCTCCTTAAATATCCTATCAACCTGCATGGCAACCTTGGAGGATCTATGGATTTGAACCCCAAGATCCCTCTATTCTTCCACACTTCTAACTACCTTACCATTAACCATGTATTCCACCTTTAAGTTTGACATTTCAAAATTCATCATCTCATATTTATCCAGATTGAACTCCATCTGCCACTTTTATGCTCAACTCTGTATCCTGTCTATATCCTGTTGTAATCTATAACAATCTTCAACACTATCCACATCTCCAACCTTGTTATAATTCATAAATTTACTAATCCATTCCTCTACTTCTTGTTCCAGGTCATTTATAACAAACACAAAGAGTAGGGGTCACAGAACAAATCTTTGTGGAATTCCACTAGCCACTGACTTCCAGGGAGAATATTTTCTGTCCACAGTTACTCTCTGATTTCTACAGGCAAGTTCCATGGATCCCATGCCTCATGACTTTCTGAACGAGTCTCCCATGGGGGACCTTGTCAAATGCCTTAGTAAAATCCATATACACCAAATCTACTGCTCGATATTCATCAATTTCTTTTGTTACTTCCTTAGAAAAATCAATTAGGCTCGTGAGGCATGACCGTTCCCTCAGAAAGCCATCCTGACTATCCCTAAGATGACTCTACTTGTCT
This sequence comes from Narcine bancroftii, assembly GCF_036971445.1. Lineage (NCBI taxonomy): Eukaryota > Metazoa > Chordata > Chondrichthyes > Torpediniformes > Narcinidae > Narcine > Narcine bancroftii. The sequence goes on from NC_091470.1 coordinate 283,938,052, forward strand.
AAATGCTCATAAATCCTGACCTTAAAAATCCTCTCCAATAGTTTGCCCACCACGGATGTAAGACTCACTGGTCTATAATTTCCAAGATTTTCCCTCTTGCCTTTTTTTAAACAATGGGGCCTCCATCGTCTTCTTTTGAAGAACAAAAGAAAATTGTACAGTTATGGAGTGTAGTCACGAAATACATGTTTTTCCACACTTTAACATTTCTTAACTGTTTCCCTGGACTACTAGCAAATCCAGGAAATTGCTGAGATTAATCAATGGTAACGTGTAAATGAACTCTCAGATTTTCCCCAGAAAAGCAACTTAGACTTTTTGATGGAATAATGAATAAAAACATTGAATGAAGACAGCAAGGAAGTTCTTTGCTCATGAGATATTCTTTTCTCAACTTCAAATAATTTATTTGGACTCATTGCTACTGTTGCTTGAAGGATTTTGGTTTGCCTGTATTCTTTCAAAATAATTGATAGAGCACAACAAACTTGTGATATTTCTGAGACTTTTGGTGATGTTTGTTCTTCAGCAGCCACAATTTGCACCTGACCTTGTTCTGACTGCTTGATTTCCAGACTTATTTTGACTGGAAAAGTTTGATTTTCATGCAGCGACAGTCCTTTGTTTCATGCAGACATTGCTGATGTGGTGCTTCAACTGTGGAAATGCTCATCGGAATTTTCATTTTGATCTATCATACCAAAGTCCTGAACAGAATTCTTGTTTGACACTCACCTCTACTGAAGGTTATTTTGACAAGATCTGATGGATTTTTTTTTTGCCAATTTATGATATCCCCAATTTTAGATAACTACTGACATTCTATAAGAACATCCAGTGTCATACTATATAAATTCCTCATTCTGACTTTCAGGGATCATATGGACTGATTGCCACAGATTGGTGTTGTTTCAGGAAGTTCTATGAATTGAACATGTTAAAAGTATTGTGGTGCTTCATTTTAGGGCTTTTGTAGTATCTATCAGAATCTGTTTTGAGAAGCATTGACCTAATTCAGCCTCTAATTAAATAACCGTCTCACACATCCTCAACTGCAGCATCAAACTCTGCTGAGACCCAAGATTCAATCACAATGAGGGTTCTGTTTTGTCTTCATATACTGTAAATGATCTCAATGGTCTGGGTATTTCCAGCAATGAAATATCAGTTTATACCCCTGCAATAAATATTCCAAAATATTTGTGCATATTTATCTTGTATTATATTTTAATGTTTTTCATCAGATGCAAGGATCGACAATGAGATAGACAACAGACTCGCCAAGGCAAATAGCGCCTTTGGAAGACTACACAAAAGAGTCTGGAAAAACAACCAACTGAAAAACCTCACAAAGATAAGCGTATACAGAGCCGTTGTCATACCCACACTCCTGTTCGGCTCCGAATCATGGGTCCTCTACCGGCACCACCTACGGCTCCTAGAACGCTTCCACCAGCGTTGTCTCCGCTCCATCCTCAACATCCATTGGAGCGCTCACACCCCTAACGTCGAGGTACTCGAGATGGCAGAGGTCGACAGCATCGAGTCCACGCTGCTGAAGATCCAGCTGCGCTGGATGGGTCACGTCTCCAGAATGGAGGACCATCGCCTTCCCAAGATCGTATTATATGGCGAGCTCTCCACTGGCCACCGTGACAGAGGTGCACCAAAGAAAAGGTACAAGGACTGCCTAAAGAAATCTCTTGGTGCCTGCCACATTGACCACCGCCAGTGGGCTGATAACGCCTCAAACCGTGCATCTTGGCGCCTCACAGTTTGGCGGGCAGCAGCCTCCTTTGAAGAAGACCGCAGAGCCCACCTCACTGACAAAAGGCAAAGGAGGAAAAACCCAACACCCAATCCCAACCAACCAATTTTCCCTTGCAACCGCTGCAATCGTGTCTGCCTGTCCCGCATCGGACTGGTCAGCCACAAACGAGCCTGCAGCTGACGTGGACTTTTTACCCCCTCCATAAATCTTCGTCCGCGAAGCCAAGCCAAAGAAAGAAGAAAAGAAGAAGATATTTTAATGTACATATGTGATTATTATATGCCACCTATAATGTCTGCACCATGGTCCAGAGAACAGTGTTTTATCTCATTGTACAGTATATGCAGTCAGATGTTAAATAAACTTGAACAAATTCTTTCAGGCTGGTACTTCAGTGCACACTGCCCTCCTGATGAGCATCAACTTGTTGGAATTGCCAAGCGCTGAAATCAACTTGTGCAGGTTAAACCTGGTGTATAATCTGCAAGCAAATCCAGTTCATAAGGAATTGTACTGCTGTGAGGTTGTATGTCATTTTTTGTCATTGTTTGTGTTTTCTGAAATGTTCCTTTTTAAGAATCCATAAGTGGTATTGGAAGATTTAATTTTTAACATTTTTAATTATTTAATTTGATTACTAGCAGCTACAATGGGTATTGCTTGTGTTATGGTGCTTGCATTTATTTTCATGCTATTGGGTTTGATAACACTCTTTGAAAATTAGATAAAATCTAAAAAATACTGGTATACCCTGCTTTACAAATACTCACTTTATGCAAAGTTGCTTTTATGAAGAAACCTGCTTTCGCTTTTATGAAAGGGTTTTTGCTTTTACGAAAAGCTGTCACAGGGCAGCCGGCGAGACTGTCAACATGCGGCCGGTGGGGCAGTCATAGGGCAGCCAGTGGGGTTGTCAGTGAGCGGCCGGTGGGGTGGTCCCAGGGCGGATGGTGAGGCTGTCAGTGCGCTGTTGGCAGGGCAGTCACTGGGTGGCAGGTGCGGTGGTCAGTGTGCGGTCAGCAGAGCTGTCATAGGGCAGCCGATGGCGCTGTTACATGGTGGCTGGCAGGGCTGTCAGCGCGTGGCCAGCGGGGCTGTCACAGGGCGGCCGATGGGTCTGTCAAAATTTGCTGTCTTCCCGATTCTGGTAACTACACTGTACATACATTATTTCTCCTTTATATAGGCTGTGTATTTATTATATTATTCCTGCTTTTACTATATGTTAATGTTATGTTAGGTTTTATGTGTCATTTGGTATGATTTGATGGGTTATTTTTGGATCTGGAAACACTCAAAAATTTTCCCAGATAAATTAATGGTAATTGCTTCTTCGCTTTACACCATTTTGGTTTACAAATGGTTTCATAGTTATGCTCTACTTTCGAATAGCATGGGTACAGGTATAACCCTCTTTACGAATACACAGATTCGCTTTAGCGAAGAAACCTGTCCTCGCAGTCCGAAAGAAATTTGAATGGGTTTTCACTTTTATGAAAATAACCTTCAATAGTAGTGAATGTGTCTTTGTTTTACGCCATTTCGGCTTACAAATGTTTTCATAGGAAAGCTCTACTTTCTTAAAGTGGTGTATAGGTACACTTATACATAATTAGTCTATGAATAATGTAATAGTGGAGTTAAATTTACTGAAAAAAACATAGATGTTGAAAGTAAATATGCATCCAAAAATCATGTTTACTATGGTTCTCTTTCAGAATGTACATCTGTAAATTTACTTGATTTCGATGAGGCATTGCTTCAAAACACATTACATTTCTTTTGAAACTATTGTAAAAATGTACAGATTATTTTTATCTCCAAGTTTAGAGCAACCAATATATGGAAAAGGCACTGACTCTTGTGATAAGGCCAACATTTAGGGACTGTCCTTGTGCTTTGTAATTGCTCATTGCAAAACTATGATGGACAGGGACCTGAAGCTGCTTTAATTGAAAAGTTTGATCAGATGGGATAATCAGTATCTGAGGGATGAAGACATTCTCCACAACAATATTGCTGGTCATTATTTGTGGCCTCAATGTGATGGTAATTTTTTTATTGATAATCTAGTGCCATTGCACAGTATTGGTTGATCCAAAGTCTTGATTAGCATGAAGCTCCTTCATTTCGTTCAAGATTATCTGATGGCACATCATGTAGTGTCAGAAAGTATACAAATTCAAAATGTAGATCCTCATCAATATCACTGTCAATAAATTTACATTGCTCAGATCATCCAGGATGTCTGCATTGTGTCATTGTTTGGTACTTAAATTTTTCTCATGCCACCTTTAGTAATTCAAATAGTGTTAAGTGCCATTTGAGAATACAACTTGCATCAGATCATGAAGAGATGCAACAATTTGGCCCACTTTTTTTTAACCAGAATCACTCATGTCAAGTCTTTTTGTTTAATTTCTCCATTTCCTGATTTCAATAAATTTAAAGCAAGCTCTCATGCAGATGGATTACCCATCAAATTAACTTCTACATTGGTTTTCAAGTGTCATCTTTCAACATTTTCCCTAATTTATGATGATTTAATTGAGGTATTCAATTCATCTGGTTTCGTACTTCATGGAATTAATGTAAATACTGGTAGCATTTGATAACAATTTCCAGCTCACATTGAAGTAACACCTCCAATTAATTTATATCTTAGTTTAAGACCTTGCAAATTTCAATCTAATGCTTCAATGGCTGCTTTGCGGATAGTGTTGTACATAATGGATAATCTTTTATAATTGGTTCCATTTCAGGTCCCTGTCCAATGTTAAATGTTGCAGTCTCCACATTTGTAAAATTTAAAGGAAGTTTAAAAGGAGAATGTGCAATTTATGCACCTCCCCACCCCACCCCCACCCTCACCAGCCCCTGGTCAAAGTGCTCGAACAATGTCTGATGATGCCACAGCCCCGGAAACCATGTTTTGTTTTCAAACTTTACCCAGAAATAGATCCTGTTCCACCTGAATCATCCAGTTGTGGTATGCAAATGATTATTATGGCCTCTAATAAAATCTAAAGGATTTCTTTGGTATCTCACTAAACTTGTTTCTTTCTTTTGGCGATATTTATCCAACCAGTTTAAATCATAGCTGGTCTCCCGCAGAATCTCAGTTCATAAATTTTCATTTTATCTTTGCAGTTCAGGTAGGCCAAAAACTTAGGTCAGTTTGACCCAAATATTTAGTATCTTAAAAAAGATCTGAAAAATTGTCATCAATTTTCAATCAGGAAAATTAAAATTAGCCTCCTTTTGAGCTTCTTATAGAAAAAGTAAGGATGGAGTTCATATCCTTATGCTAAACATGAAATTCAACAAAGCTTTATATTTTGAAGTACTTTTTTCACTGAGCTATGCATGCAACATGTGGATAGTCTATTGTATTATATATCTTTACATTTAATTTATCATAGTTATTGTACTTTTCTATATGTCAGACTTATTCAGAAAAAAGATCAACAGCTCTGACAGATGACTGAAACACGAAACATGGCTTTTATGCCTGACAGAGTTCTCCTGAGCAGATTTGTGGGTGAGACTACTTACTGACATACCCTGATTACATGGCACTAGGCCCTGGCTTCAAGCTGAGCCTTGCCTAATACGGTTCAGGTGGCTTTTGTCTAGTAGCAGCTTCTTTATTAATGTGCTAAGTGCAGGACAATTGTGTAACCCACCATGAGTGAGAGCAGTGAGTTGTACTCCATAAAATCTAAACCGTTGTGTTATTCCACATTACATGATAGACTACCACTATTATACAGGTTAAAAGGCAAGTGATTCCTGTTAGAAATTGGATTACATAACCTTTTTTTAGACATTAATCACATAAAATTAAATTTTACCCAGGGTAGGTTGCACAAGCAATAACTTTCTTGTAAAATTGAATCAATTACAAAAGTAGGACCAAGCACTTCCATGCACAACCACTGAAAGGCAGTAGATTGTTTCCTCGAGTCAGATGCACACCAAATAATATAACTAAGTATGCACTGAATGTGGTAAACCACTAAACATATGTTTAGATGTGCTGTATATACATTTGGATGCGTTGTATATATGTTTGGATGTGCTAGGACCCGCCCCCTGCTGTCTGTGCCTCAGGCTCCTTCCACAGATCCCCGAGTAAAGGCAACTGTGCCACAGCCCCATCCTCAGTTCAGGGCAGTCCATGAGCATGGACGGATCTCCATTCTGTTGTGAATAAAAGCCTATCAGTTTCTCTACAGCATCCAGTCTTTAAAGTTATCCATGTCCATTTTCAACCTCATGAAAAATTAGAGCTCTAAACCCTGCATTGTGAACAGTCTCGCTCAACCCAGGAGCACTTCACTCCAGTCTGTGCTGCTCACTATGTTAACATGGAGACTGCTAATATACAGACACCTGAATGGGCATTGATAATCACTGAAGGTGCTTCAAACACACCCCAATATATATAGAAAGATTGTGGGAAAAACCTAACAGGTAATGTTCTCCCACATTTATGACTTGTGCATGACAATAAATTCTGATTCATTTAACCACTGACATGGTTATTTCTCAATAGAAACTCCTCTGGTGGTGCACCCTTACTGGGTTTATTGTTGCCATGGATGACCAGACAAGGAGGCTCAAGATATCTTGGGCAGGAAACAAAGCCATGCCTATACATTAAAACTCTCTTTCCTGCAAGTCTTCAGAGACACTGCTTCCTGCTAACAGCTCTCTCTTCAAGAATGGATTCAAAGGCTTGCATTACTGATATTTTGCAGTGTGATACCCTTGTACTTTTGCAAAGCTCTTTCCAAGGTGATAAAGATTGCATGGCCCCTCAATTTCCTTAACATATGTTCTTTCTAATTGTTCACAGAATCTCTGTCATGTCCTGCTTGCTGTTTACCACTGCATCATTGGTCACCCAGGCATTACTTATGCTTAAAAATTATTTGACCTACTTTGACTTCAATGAGGAGCAGGTGACATCTCAGGGGACTGTTATTTGCCCATATATTTGAATGCAACTGAACAAAGGATCCCATGAGGAATAATTCCAGAACTGGAAACAATATTGCACAGTAAATACAATGTGTAAGAGGAACGTAAGGGGGAATTTCTTCAGTTACAGGGCTGAAAGGCCTGTTTGTGTACTGTAGCCTTCTATACTTCTATAATTCTGGGCAGTACACATGACTTATTCATCCTGAAAAGGTCTGGACCACTAAAGATCTTCAGTGTTAAGCCTGGCCTGGAGAAATGGATCTTTGGAATAAATGGCTCCACTCCATTTTCCTAGCTGCTAACAGGTTCCTTCTTTTGAAGCAGTCCCTTGAGTTTGAGGGGCACTTGTTTTCACTGTAGTCCTGAGGATACTATGTATGGATATTTTAATGTGGGGTGACCATATCACATCAGCTGTGGCACATTATTGCAGAACTAGGTCTTATAGAATAACACAAGGTTCACGGTGAAAGGTTCTTTTTAAAGATAATATACATGATTTTAATTCAACTTTTGTCTGCTGTATGCCTAGTAGGAAATTGTTATGAGCATTGCCCAGCACCCCTAACAATGAGAAAGGGAAGCAGGAGAGTCCCTTCAGAGTCACCAGCCCCTTTTCCGCTGGCATCCCTGTTAATTGGCTGTGCAGTGTCCTGGGATAGGAAGCCATTTGTGCTCTTTCCACTGGGCCACCTTTAACTGCTTTTCCACTGAACAGACTCATCCCCGGTGATTGGAGTGTTCACTTCAGCTGGAAATGGGTGACTTTCTGCTGTCCTTTTTCCACTGGTTTAATTGGCACGTCGGCGTCAGCTAACACTGGGATATGAGTAGGAATGGAGGCCATCAAACCCCAGCGTGAAATTATGTCATTTGATGCCAGCGTGCTAACTGTTTTCTTTTTCCATTGGACTCTGTCCCAGTTAATTCCCCGTTAATTCCTGGAGAAATGCGCCAATGGAAAAGGGGCATCTTATTGTCCATAGATTTGTCTGCAACACTCCTGCAGCCTCACCAGCTGCAAAGATTCCTTTTTGATCCATCAGCACCCAAGTTCTATGTCCAAACCTCTGATATGATCAGGAAACCTTCAATGCCTGAGGCTTTTTGGGAGTCCTTTTGGGAGCACCCTCTCGAATCCCAGTTCCAATAAGATAATGAGTGTATTGTCATGCATAAAGGTACAATGTACATCCACCAATCAGTACTTTTTGGGGGAAAAAAAAACTAAAATAGCATACATTAAATAATCCCAGTATGGAAAAATATACAGTAATGTATAAAGGATAAACAGATAATAAATATTCAAAGTTACAGTTAATACAATCAAAAATGTGTTTCAATATGCAAACAGGTCTTTTTGTGGTCTAAGAGCAGTTCAGGGAGGTTCAAGCACCTGATATCCATTAGATAAAAACTATTCTTGAGCTTCTGTACCTTCTGTCTGAGGGGAGCAGCGACAAATGACCAAAGTGATGGCGATCCTTGTTATGTCTCTGGGTAACTTGGGAGGCTTATTAAATAACTTAGAGATGCAAGATTCAAATAACAGAAGAGACTTTACTTACTGATGTCTTCCACCATCTTAGGAAACTTCACACACACACAAACACACACACACACACACACACACACACACATACACACACACACACACACACACACACACACACACACACACACACACACAAATATAGATATATGCCTCAGAGTGGGGCACTACATTTACTACACTGAGAAGGGTGTATTCTTACACAGTTACAAAATAGTTCACATTATCCTAACTATATAGCATCCCTCTTTCTCATATAAAGAAAAATTTAATGTTCTTTATCACTTTCTTTCCAGTGCAACTTAAGTAACTAAATTTGTACACTAGTTTATTTAATCAACTATTTTTAAATAGTTCTTATCGATATCGCACTAGTGGCAGTATGTTCCTTCACCACCTTGTGGATTTGGCTGCGATCATTGGGCTCTGTGTTGCTGGTACACGTGTAGGTGATGTAGCTTGTTGTGCTTCATCTGACAATTGCTGGGTTGATGTCTCTTCATTTGATACCTCACTTGATATTGGTGTTGCAGGCTTTGCTGGTATTAAAGCTTTCAGCTTCATCACATCTTGTGTGGGCCGCATGTGAATTCTGTTCCTCCTCAGCTGATTGCCAGAGTCTGTCTCAACAATGTATGATCTTGGTGTCTCAGCTTCTCTGATGACCTTTACTGGGGTCCATATTTTCAACATCGGCTCTTGAATATCCATATGCTGCCCTCTGAAGAGTTCTGGCAATGTTTGTGCATGTTTGTTATAAAGCTGGCATCCTTCCTCTTGAGTGACAGCCAGTCTTCTTCTGGTTTCCTCCTGGTCTTCTGGAGGATGTTTTTTGCTTGACAGAATTGTTTTATATCTCCTGCCATTTAGAAGTTCTGCCGGGGACCTCATGTCAGCCCTTAAAGGTGTTGCTCGTAATGATAGAAGAGCTAGGTCTGGGTCTTCTTTTGTTTCACGTCACTTAACTAGTGTGCACTTCACAGTTTGCACTTGTCTTTCAATGAATCCATGACTTTTTGGGTAGTATGGAGATGATGTAGTGATAACAAACCCATACTCTGCAGCCAGGTTTCTGAATTTTAGTGACGTAAACTGTGTTCCATTGTCACATATTACTTGCTCGGGTATTCCTTGTTCAGCAAGGAGTGCTCTCATTTCTGAGGTGATAGTTGACGCTCTCAGGTCTTTCACCCTTTTGACAAATGGAAATTTAGAGTAGTAACAGGCTACTATTAAATACCAGCCTTGATACTCGGTGAACAAGCCTGCTCCCACTGTGTGCCATGACCTGGAAGGGTTCTTCTGTGGAAACCATTTCCTCTTTTTGTTGTGTGTTTCTATTGATGCTTTTGGATATCTTCATCTAGATCTCATAATTGACAGATCAACTGCAACTTCTGGCAGTTATCCAGACCTAGAATTGCTGGTCCGTCTGTATCTACCACGTAGAATGTACAGAGGATGTTCTTTCCCTTATGGCAACCATTGATCTTAGCTCTCCCTAGCTGCTTGATCATGGGTCCAACATAGGCCATTAATGTGACACTTGCTGTTTCCAATGCACTGGCTTTTGGATACCCTTTTATTATGTTCTCTGGGAACATTTGGCAGTAGGGTCTGAGTGGAAGGAAGTTGCTTTGAAATCCAGTATCCAGCTTCATCTTTAGGTTAAATATCATAGGCTTGTTCTGGATCGACCTCTGTATTTGGATCCTTGTGTGCAACTCACTTCCTTCTTTCAACTCACCCAACGTCTCATGAAGGTGTGTGGATTCTATGTCCAGTATCTGGGTGTCGGAGTCCTCATTGTTGTTTCTTTTTATGTGGTGGATCTTCTCCTTGTCTTTTTTTCTTCACTGTTATTACTGTTTCCTTCATACCAGACTTGCACATCTTTGCCCAGTGGTTTTGCTTTACAAAATGCTCTACATTCAAAGCTGTATGTGGGCATTTGTTTTGCTCATCAAAGGGGTGTTGCCTACTGCACCTCCTGCAGGTCTTGGGGGGTTTCCACTTTTCTGATTGTGTTCTTTATAGCATTAACTCTTCCTTCCCTTGGCTGTGGGTGGGTCTGCAATGATAGGGATTTCACTTGTGTCCTTGTGGCTTCAAAGGCTCTGGCTGTATCTATAGCTTCGGCCACTTCAAGCTATCCTTCCCTATAAGAGACTTTTGCACTTCGGGATGGGCACACCCCCAAATTAGTTGATCAACTAATCTTTCCTCTATAATCCTTAAATATGCATTTTGTAGCAACAATTTTTAGTCTAGTGAGGAAGTTATCAATAGTTTAATCAGTCTCTTGCATTAAGCCTTGAAATTCATTGTGTTTAATTCTATGATTAGACCTAGGTTCAAGGTGAGAAGCAAACTCTGCAAATATCTGCTCTGGATCATTTTTCACCTCTGTAAGCTCCCAGCAATTAAATAAGTCAAGGCCTCGCTCTTCTGTTCAGAGAAGTATATAACTGACCTTCTCCTCTGCTGTTGCATTTTTAAAATAGCTCTTGAATGCTAAATTGCACTTCTGCTGAAACTTTTTAAATGATTCACCAATGTCTTCAGCCTCACAGTCCATCACTGGATGCACTGCTGTTGCTCCAGCATTTTTTTTTCAGTAATGTTTTTTCTCATCTTCCCCTTTGTATTTCAGTGACTTACAATCAATCATGTGGCTTTATTCTTATTCTCTTATACCACTACCACCAAGTTATGTCTCTGGGTTACTTGGGAGGCTTTTTAAATAACTTAGAGATGCAAGATTCAAATAACAGAAGAAACTTTACTTACTGATGTCTTCCACCATCTCAGAAAACTGTTCTCACACACACACACACAAACACACACACATATATATATGCCTCACAGTGGTGCACTACAGTGACCACAATGAGAAGGGTGTATTCTTACATGGTTACAAAATAGTTCACATTATCCTGACTATATAACAATCCTTTATGAGACACTGTCTCAATGTCTTCAGTGGATGGGAGGTCAGAGCCTATCATGGACCTGGCCACGTTCATCACTTTCTGCATCCTTCAGAGTTCCTGCACTGTACTCGAATGAGCAAACCAGGCTATGATGCAAAAACTTTCCACAGTGCACCTGTATAGTATTTAATGACATACCAAATCTCTTTAGAAAGAGGAGATGTTGGTGTACTTTATTCACAGTTGCCTTGATGTGCAGGCTCTAGGTCCTCTGATCTGTGGACTCCCAAGTACTTCAAGGTACAAACCCTCTCCATTACCATCCCATCTGCACAGGCAAGTGCACGATGCCTCAGCTTTCCCTTCTTAAAATCCACAATAATCTCCTTGGTCTTGTTGCTTTGAGAGCAAGATTGCTTATTTGGCCTGGCACATCCAATCCGATTCTCATTCTCCATCCTGTATTCTAATTCATTATTTTTTGGTATTCTGCCATCAATAATGGTGATATCAGCAAATTTATAGATTGTATTGAAATCGAATTTGACTGTAAATGAGTATACAGAGTATAGAGCAGGGGGCTAATACACAGCCTTGAGGTATCCCTGTGTTGATTGACAATGAAGAGAAGGTGATGTTGCTGATCTACACTGATTGGTATCTGCTGATGAGGAAGTCAAGGATCCAGATGGACTGACTGGGACAAAGAGAATCCCAATCCCAAATCCCTTGGTTTGATATCCCGTGGTATACACATACATATGGGCATGGGCTATCATTTCCTCAGACCTGTCTATTTGCCAATTTCCCATTTTATACTCATATTCAAACACCCCCCTCCTCAATTTCCTCCTCTTCACTATTCCTTCTACTCAGCACCAACTTCTTTCCCCTCCACAAACTTTCTCTTTTGAACTGATGATTCTTTGCCATCTCCCAGACCGAGAACAGCTCTCCAGTACTACTAAAGTTGCCAGCAACTGAGATCCCAAACTTCTTCAGGTGAAGCTTCAACCTGATGCTGCCTGAAGTCAGCAGATTGGGGTGCACAACCGTTGCTATTTTTGTGCGGAGTGAGGGAGGATTGAAGGCAGCCAAATTGGCAATTAATTGGCAAATCACTGTGCTCAATCCGCCAGTCCATCTTCCGAACTTCAGGTGAGTATCAAAGCTGACCCTCTACCGTCTGGGGAGTTGAAATCCATACCCGAACTCTTCCCTTGTCACTTCTTTGTTGTCCATCTCTTTTGCACTCTCCTCATTTTCCTGATGATCTCCTGTAAAAGAATAATCTCTACCATAACATGGTTACACTCGATGTGCTCCTGATTTGGTCCTTCTCGTCCTTTTTCTGACCTATAAACTGTTTCATTATTTATCACTGCAAGCGACTAATTCATATCAACAACCGTATATGTCCTATATGCATCTGTATTGTACATCCTTGGCCTCTGCTATCAATAATAACTCTTATTTTAATTTGTTCAGGGTTGCAAACATCACTGGACAGTGCCATATTCATTTGATATTCCTTGTGTTGACTGTTCAGCTAAAAGTCAACCACATTGTTGGGCTCTGTGGTAAGATTCAGGCAGGGGAAGGATGCCAGATTTCCTTTGATGGTGCCGTCACTTCAAGGTCATCATTACTGATGCTAACCTTTTCTTCCAGAGTTAATTAAATACACAGTTAAAATCCCAGCTGCTATGCCCAGATTTGTTGATGAGTTTGTAGATGATCTTCCAAGCATATCAGATGCATACAATACCACAATGAGGCTCCTCTGAGGCCTTAATTCAAACTCTGATTACACACTTCCCAGCTATTGGATACAACTTGATGCCCCATTTTACATCTGAAAGACAAAGTATCCATGAGTGGGTTGCTTTGGGTGTTTACTCAGATTTGAATCAAATTCACACTTAATTGAAGACGGAGCAAAAAGTCCTTTAGCAAATTTCAATGAGGAAAATGAAGAGCTGCTGAAGGAGAAATTATTAATTTTGGATTACTATGCTTATAAAAATTAATCATTACCAATCTGGTGATTAGAATAATATCCTTCCAAGGACTTAGTCTTAATGAAGTGGGATAGTTATACAGCATTGAACAGTGCCACCTTATCATTCCATGAACCTGAGCCTGATCCTTTCTTCAGAAGCTGTCTTTGAGAAGTTTGCACATTCTCACTGTTTGGTTTGTGTAGTATGCTTTGTTTCACTTCCACATCCCAAAGATATGCAGGTAGACTACTGTAAATTAGTCTTCTGGATTCTTTTCTATTACTGTAGGTTAGTGGCAAAAGAATCAAATGGGGTGTTGCAATACAAAAGGGAACAAAAGGAAAGGGGGAATAAAATTGATGGAATTGGTCTTCTGGGAGCTGGCATGGACCTGATAGTTTGAAAGGCCTCCTTCTGCATCATCATGTCACTAATATAATAAACTAAATATCCATAGACTATATACCACCAAAATTATCTTTCCAAAAATAGATTTAACATTCCAGTGCAATATCCAATTACAGAACTAGAGTTCAATGAAATACACAAAAGTACAAGGTGGTAGTGGAAAGCTGTCATATTTTTCTTCATGGCAACATTTCACCCTGTGTGTGTGTGTGTGTGTGTGTGTGTGTGTGTGTGTGTGTGTGTGTGTGTGTGTGTGTGTCTGATGGAACCCTACAGTGTGAGCCAGACAGGTGCATATCATAGTGCGATACATACTGCACAGTCTTGCAAGCTAAAAGCAGCAGATGGTGGAAGAGGAAGAGCAGCAAGGAGGCATGGTGTGCAAACAACAAGAGCAGCTAGAAAATCAGGAGTTGGCCTCTTCATTATTCCTGAGGGAAGAATTGTCAGCAGAGGACAGACTAGAGGGCTTATCTACTGAAGGTATATGAGTGAAGCTGAGGAATGGGGTATGTATGACCACATTATTGGGGTTGTATTATAGGCCACCCAATAGTCAATAAGACTTAGAGGAGAAAGTCTGCAGAGAGATAACAGACAGTTGCAGGAAACTTAAAGTTGTGATAGTAGGTGATTTTAACTGTCCACATTTTTTTGAATATCTTATTTAACTTTTTTCCATACATGCAATTAAGAAACAATTATATAAAACATTAAGAATTTAAATTTGAGAGAGTTTCAATCCTTACATGATGGTTATAATCTCTCCCCTTCCCTCCCATACTCTTCCGCCCTGAACTCCCCACACCCAAAGAAATTTATGTATATAAAAAGGATATATAATAATAAAAAGTAAAGAAAAAGAAGAAGAAAAAATAACTTCATGGCTTGCTCGGAGGATCTCTTTCTAACACACTGGTTTCCACAAGGTTTATATGGTCAATTTAAGGAAGAGGATTAACACAGGTCTCAAGGGGCTGGAAAAACACCACTTCATATTTATATCTAAAATTTGCTCCAAAAAACCATATTTATTTCTCAAATTGTATGTGATTTTCTCCAAAGGAATACAGCTTTGAATTTTTGCATTGCATCTTCTCATACCCAAGTGTGAATCTGACTTCCAGGTCGCTGCAATACCATACCTTGCCACCGCTAATGCTTTTTTTTAATCAAATTTCATTTGGTATATCGATAGTTTCATCTTAGGTCTTGTTCCTTTTATATTTCCCAATAGAAATAGAACTGGGTTTTGTGGAAATACAATGCCTTTAACTTGTTCTTAAAAAAAAATTCCCTAAGTCTGCCAAAAGGCTTTACCTTGGGTCATGACCAAGTTGAATGCAAGAAAGTTCCTGACTTTTCACCACACCTAAAGCAATGATCTGATAAATCTGATTTAATTCTGTTCAAATTTTGTGCTGTCAAATACAGCTGATGTAAAAAAAATATATTAAACTAATCTATAGCTTACATTAATAGTATTTGCTATACAATCTCAACATTGATCTGACCATCTTTGCTCATCAGTTGTAATATTCGAATCCAGCTTCCACCCCTGTCCAGATTTATGGACTCTATGTTTAGCAGTTCCTGTTTGTTTTAAAAGATACATTGCAGAAATAAATTTCTTAATATTTCACCTCTAATAAAAATTTCCATCTCACTACAAGTAGGTAACAGCATCACTGGACCTAACTTATCCCTCAAATATCCTCTCATTTGAAAATAACAAAAAAGAGTATTATTGGTTACTCCATATTTATTCCTTAGTTGTTCAAATGACATCAATTGGCCTTGTTCATAACAATCTTCAATATTTTAATGCCTTTATGAAACCAAATAGTTTGAAATTGATTATCCTTTGAAAAAGGTACAAGATCATTTTGAATCAAAGGGATCTTGTGAAATATATTTCCTTTAATTCCAATTGCATCATTGATTTTGTTCCAAACAGTAGTCAAGTGTTTCAACAATGGTGTTTCTTTGAAACCAATTAATAATTTTGCATCCCATTTGTATATAAATTTCTCTCAAATCTCTCTCTTTTTTCTAATTCTATTTTCATCTATGCCAGTTTTTCTGTTCCTTCAAAAAAAGATGTGAGAAATCTCATTTGAGCTGCATGATAATAATTCTTGAAGTTAGAAGGCTGTAGACCTCCCAATTTATATTTCCATTTTAATCTTTCTATAGCAATGCTTAACATTTTACCTTTCCAAAGAAATCTCCTTATATATTTATTTAATTCTTGAAAAAAAACCTTTTGAGGTAATAATATAGGTAGGGTTTGAAAAAGATATTATACTCTTGGGAGTATATTCATCTTAATACAGTTAAGCCATCCTGCCACTGTTATAGATTAAATGATCCATTTTTTAAAATCTTCAACCTTTCTAAATAAAAAAAAATTGAATTTATATATTTAAAAAAAATGTATTATATACATTAATCCTTATATATTTAATCCCAATTTTTGGCCATTTAAATTGGGTCTTTCTTTGACAATAAGTATAATCTCCATCAGTAAGGGACATAATTTGACTTTTGTCCCTATTTTGTAACCAGAAATCTTACCATATTCTTCCAATTTAAAATATAATTTTCACAAGGAAGTCTCAGGTTCTGTCAAACATATTAGAACATAATCTGCAAATAATTTAATTTTATGTTCTTCTTGACCAACTTTCAATCCCTTAATTTCAAAATCACTCCCAATTGCCTCTACTAGTGGCTTGATAGCTAATATAAACAAAACTGGAGTTAAGGAACATTCTTGTCTACTGGAACTCATCAGTTGAAATGGAGCATATATGTATCCATTATTCACTACTTTAGCATTAGGATCATTATATAATGCCTTAATCTAAGTTATAAAAGTTTGACCAAATCCAAATTTATCCAAAATTTTGAACAAAAAGCAATATATTGAACACTTCTGCATCTAAAGCTACAGCAACACTTAAATCTTTCCTTTTTGTGCTAAGCGGAAAATACTAATTAGTTTAGCTCATTGTCCACCAATTGTTTCTTTTTTTCAAAACCTGTTTGATCCATATTTATTAATTTAGGTAATAATTTCATGATTCTATTCACCAATATTTTGGAAATAATCTTATAATCAGCATTTAATAATAATATAATTGAAAGGGTCCCTATCTATTTTTGGTATCACAGTAATTATTTCTGTTGAAAAAGATTCTGGGAGAGTATGAGCTGTGATACTTGATCTAACATTTCCATAAAAAATAGGAATCAATAAATCTTTAAATTATTTTAAAAATTCAGAAGGAAAACTATCTTCTCCTAGAGATTTATTACTTTGTAATGAACTCATTGCCTTCTTCACCTCTATCTGTGTAAAATGAGCACATAATTCTGCTTATTCTTCCATACTCAATCTAGGTAAATTTATCTGAGATAAATATCTACTTTATTTTCATCTTTTAAATTCTCTGAGCTATATAATTTGGAATAAAAAATGTAAATTTATTTCTTGAGGTTTATAACTACCAACATTAATCATTCTTGAAATCTGTTCTGCTTTTAATTGCCATGCAAGTTCCTTACATGATCATTCACCTAACTCATAATACCTCTGGTTAGTTCGTGTAATCACTTTTTCTTTTCTATAGGTTAGACCTTTGTATTAAAGGTTTTATTAATTAGTTATCTATGTTTATCTTCAGAACTTCTCCCTTGAAGATCTTTTTCCAAAGCTTTTATTTCTTGTTCTAATTGATTTATTTCTTTCATATACTCCTTCTTAATTTTAGAAGTAAAACTTAAAATTTGGCCTCTCATATATGCTTTTAAAGCATCCCATATTGCAAACTTATCACAGAGTTCAAATTTGTGTCACAGAATAATTGTATTTGTCTTCCAATAAAATCACAAAAATCTGTTGTTTTTAATAATGATGAATTAAATCTCCATCTAAACACTGCTTTCTCTATATTAGGGATTACAATTGTCATTAATAAAGGTGAATGACCAGACAAAATTCTCGCTTTATATTCTGCTTCAAAAATCCTTCCTTATATTTGTGCTGAAATTAAAAATAAATCAATTTTAGAACAAGAATCATGCCTATTTGAATAAAAAGAATAATCCCTTTCTCTAGGATGAATTCTTCTCCATGCATCTATTAAGTTCAGATGTCTCATTAATACCGATGCAGTCTTTGCTGCTTTGGCTCTTGTCATTCCTCTAGTAGATCTATCTAAAAATGGATCTAAACAAAATTTAAAATCTCCTCCTATTAAAATATTCATATATGCTAAGTTAAGGAATGTTCCTTGTATAAATTTCTCATCATCCACATTTTGTGCATACACATTCAGAAAGCTCCATAATTCTGAATATATTTGACATTGTGCCATCACTTATCTCCCTGCAGAGTCTGTAACTACAGTTTGGATTTTAATTGGAAGATTTTTTTCATCAGAATTGCCACAGCTCTAGACTTAGAATTAAATGGATGCCACATACCCAACCCAATCTCTCTTTAATTTCAAATATTCTTTTTTCAATAAGGTGAGTTCCTTGCAAAAAAAACTAAGTCAGCTCCCACTTTCTTAATATATATTAATACTCTCTTCACCAGACTGTTTAACCCATTAACATTAAAATTTATGAATCTCACTGTATTTCTCATCTTAATGAACCATTACTTCCTCCACCTCCGCCTGCAAACCCTCCCTCAACTCCATTACTCAATATCTGATGTGTCAGTGTGCACTTCCTCTGGCAATCCAAGTAGAAAAAAAATAAGTTTACAATTAAGAAGTATATATTCCCACATTTAAAACTATATATAAACAGAATACCCCCATCCCCCAACAAGTATAGTTTAAATAATACATAACACTGCTTCCTTCTATTTTATAAGTTGTGACTGACACAAATGCCATATGATCCAGTAGGAGTTAGAACCTCAATTTCCCTCCCCTACCCCCTGTAACATTTACCATTTAATCTTTAATAATTTAATTCATACATAAAGAATTTTCCAAAGGCCAACAGAAAACTAAGTAGATATTGTTCTGAATTATTCAGTCCGACAAAAATTGTCAAATATATTTAGTCTTGGACATAGTTGCAGCAGCTGATTATCTAATTTTTCAATCCACATGAGCTCTTGGAAGACCTTGCACAAACTCTTCTGCTTGTCATAAACTCAAAAATAACTTATTATCACCTCCAGGCAGAAGAATCTTCAAGGTTGCAGGGTGATGCAGTACAAGTCAGTGTCCTTTTTCCCCAAAGAATCTTCTTAACAGGATTAAATTCTTCTTTTTAGTACAGCTTCACTTATATCAGGATAAAACAGAAATTTACCCCCTTCATACTCAAGTGGGCCTTTTCTTACTTTTGCCCCTTCTGCCACCAAAGTGAAAATATTCTCTATTTTGATATCGAAAAAACTCAATTAGCACAGAACACAGCTTCTGATCTAGAAGTGGTTTTCCTCTAAGAACGCTATGTATTCTTTCAATCTCATAAGGGTGATCAAAGTGCTCACCTCCCAACACTTCAGGAATCCATTTCTGAAAAAAATTATTTGGGCCTTGCTCCTCCACTCCTTCTTTAAGACCCACTATTTCTTCTACTAAAATTCTCCAATATATGTAGTTTCTTCTGGAGCTTTTGATTTTCTATATTTAAAACAGTAGTGGTATCTTCCACTCTGTGGCTCTATCATCAACATGCTGCATTTTTTCTGCATTTTCTTCATTTTCCAATCTAACTTATCTAATTTTCTCTTCATTTTATTAACTGCCTCCAAGACTTTATTTATTTCTCCTTTCACTTCTCTTTTCATTCCATGAAATTCTCTTATTGGTAAATCAATGTTGGTTCTGTCTTCTACATTACATTTGTTTTACTTTTATAAGTCTGAGCTTCTTTCAATGTCTCCTTTTCTTGTTGCTGGTCATCCTCTTCACTGCTGATCCCTTGTGAGCCCGACTCTTCTTCCTCCAACTGTGTTACTTAAGACCCCGTCTTTTCTTGCGTGTGCAGTTCACTTCTGGGTTCTTCCCCGACACCATCTCTCCATCACCGAGAGAGAGAGTGACATCAGCAGACAATCCCTCCACAGAATCACTCACCCAGGGAACAGCTCAAACACTAGCTCCCTGCTTCAAGCTTGCAGCGGGCCTCAAATACCTATTGGTCTTCTAGTCACGTCAGGCTCCAGGCATGCTGCAGCAATTTTTTATTTCTTCAGAGACATTTTAAAACATTGTTTCAGTGTTTAAATGTACTTCAAAAATTTTAATTATTTTAAAACATTGCTTAATTGGTACTCTTTTATTAGTTTACCAGGAGGGTCAGGTTTCTATATCCTAACTCTATGGCATCATGTGATGCCCCAACTGTCCATACATTGACTTGGACTCCCATTCTGTAAAAGGGCTGGATGGCTTAGAGTTTGTCAAATGTGTTCAGGAAAGTTTTCTAAATCAATATATTGAGGTACCAACAAGACAGAATGCAATACTACATTTCCTATTAGGGAGCAAGATAGGACAGGTACAGTATATGTAGGGTAGCACTTTGTGACTAGTGATCAAGTGATCATAAATTTAATAGTTTCAAGACAATTACAGACAAGGATAGGTCTGGTCCTTGAGTTAAGATTCAAAATTGGAGAAAGGTAAATTTTGAAGAAATGAGAAAAGATCTGGAAAGCAGGAATTTGAATAGGTTGTTTTCTGGCAAGGATATGTTTCAAAGGTGAAATTTTGAGAGTACTTAGTATACATGCTGTGGAAGTAAACTAGATTTGATATTGGCTTTATGGGAGAAGTGAGAGAATGGTAGTGGATGATTCCCTCTCAGACTGGAGGCTAATGACTAGGGTTTGCCTCAGGTATCAATGCTAGGTCCATTGTTGTTTGACATCTAAATCAATGATCTAGATGATTATGTGGTAAATTTGATCAGAAGCTTTGCAAATAGTGCAGAGATCTGGACAAGCTGGAAAAATGGGCTACAAAATGGCAGTTGGAATTTAACATGGACAAGTGTGAGATGTTGCATTTTGGAAGGACATACATGGTAATGGTAGGGCACTTAAGAGTGTTGTGGACTAGATGGGTCTGAGAATACAGATATATAATTACTGAAAATAGTGATAGTGTTTAAGAAAGCTTTTGGCACATTGCCTTTCATAAATCAAAGTATTGAGTATGGGAGTTGGGATGTTATAATAAAGTTGTTTAAGGCATTGTTGAGGCCAAATTTGGAGTATTGTGTGGTTTTTGATTTCCTTACTGCAAGAAAGATATCAATAAGATTGAAAGAGTGCAGAGAAGATTTACTACGATGTTGCTGGGTCTTATGGAACAAAGATGAAGGGAAAGGTTATGCATATTAAGACTTTATTCCATGAAGCCATAGAAGAATATGTGGAGATTTGACAGAGGTATACAAAATTATGAGGGATCTGAATAGAAAGATGGCTTTTTCCACTGAGGTTAGGTGAGATACACAAGAGAGCTAGGGATAAGGGTAATAGGGGAAAAGTTTAACGGGATCATCAAGGGGGACTGCTTCACACAGGGAATAGTGGGAGTGTGGAATGAGCTGCCAGCTGAATGTGGGCTTAATATTAACATTTAACAAAAAATTGGACAGGTACATGGATGGGAAGGATATTGAGGAAATGGACAGGGTACATGTCAGTGGGATTAGACAGAATAATAGTTTGGCACAGACTAGAAGGGCCAAAGGCCCTGTTTCTGTGCTCTAATGTTCCATGGTCTTTGGGGTGATACAACCACTACACCGGCCGCACTCCTACCAGCCTACTGCAAGGGGCAGCCACTCTACCTGCAGGTAGGCAACCTGAGAGGCTGGGCCCACCTGCCGGCTGTCAATCTGTTGTACATTCTGTGGAATTTGCATCAAAATTATTTGCACAGCAGCACTCACAATGTAATTACACCAGCCAACCCCCAACCACCCTGACTAGTCAACATGCGCACATGCAAACCCGTGCTCTCACCCGCACCCCATGCTCCTAAAGACACCCACTGGCCACTACTCACCACAACCATTGTTGAGCTTAAAATTAAAAGGACAATGGAGAAGTTCCTCACCATTGAGAGGCTAGATATCGACCCTCAACATCCTGATGCTCCAGGATACTTCAAGATCTGGAAGCATGTGAATGAGATGATCATCAACACACAGGCTGAGCTCATTAACACTGACCAGAAGAAACTCATGGTACTATGTACCAAACTAGACCCTCGCTCTTTCCAGGCTATCCGAGACTGCATGAATTTCGAGCCAGAGATGGTTATCCTGTAAGGCATGTACTGGCCCCTGAATAGCATACTCTATGCCCAATACCTGCTCAGCATCAGGGAACAGGAGGTAGTCCTAGCATCCAACAGGCTAACAGATGATATTCCCCATGGACTCGGATGCTTGATGATGGACATCGCTGTCTACGGAAGGTAATAAAATGCCTGTTTGATAGTGGTTGTACTGAGAGCAGTTGAATGTGGTCTGTACACTGAAACTCAAAGTATACCCAGCAAACTTTGCCATCGCCTTTGCAGCCCAGGATCACTCTCTCATGGTATTGGGGTGCTGCTCGGTGAACTTGACAGTTGGGGGAAACATATCAAGAGTTTAGGCTACTGGTCATGCCCAAGCTCTGTGTCCCAGTTATCCTGGGACATGACTTCTAGGGTCACCTCCACAGCCTCACCCTTGCCTTCGGTGGTCCACTCCCCCCACTCACCATCCACTACACAAAGTCCAGCGACTGCCCCCAGTCCACCTGTGGGCTCTCCACCCTATGGGTGCCCCCTCCATCCCTCTTCAACTACCTGAAGCCAGACTGTAAGCCTATAGCGGCCAAGAGCAGGTGCAACTGTGCGGCTGACAGGATCTTTATCAAGGCCGAGGGGAGTTATAGGGCACAGCACCAGCCCCTGGAGACCTCAGGTCCTTGTCATAAAAGGGGGCAGCAAACCGAGGATGGTCATTGACTGTAGTCAGACCATCAACCCATATAGCCAAATGGATGCCTACCCACTGCCCCGCATCGCCAACATGGTCAATGAGATAACCAAGTATAGGGTTTTCTCCACAATTGACCTGAAGTTGGCCTGCCATCAGCTCCCTATCCATGCCTGGGATAGACCTTGCACCACCTTTGAGACAGACAGGTGCCTCTACCAGTTCTGCCAGGTCCCATTTAGGGTCACAAATGGAGTCTCTGTGTTTTAGTGGGAGATGGATTGCATGGTAGACCAGGACAATCTAAGAGCTACTTTCCCATACAATGTCACCATCTGCAGCCACGGCCAGCAGGTCCACGGTGCCAACCTGGAGAGATTTCTCCGGATGGCTGAGGTACTGAACCTCACTTACAACAGGGAGAAAGTGCGTGTTCAGCACCACCTGCCTCGCCATCCTGGGGTGCATTATGGAAAATGATGTGTTATCGGTCCCAACCCCGAATATATGCGCTCTCTAATGGAACTTCTCCTCCCCCACACGCTCAAGGACCTCCACAGGTGCCTTGGGCTCTTCTCTTACTTCTCCCAGTGGGTCCCCCACTTCTCAAACTAGGTCCACCCACTGGCCCAAGCAACCACTTTTCACCTCCCTGCCGAGGCACAAGCAACCTTCACCCGCATCAGGCAGGACATGGTCAATGCCACGATGCATGCTGTGGATGAGACCACCCCATTCCAGGTGGAGTGTGATACCTCTGACTTTGCCCTCGCTGCCACTCTCAATCAAGGGGGCAGACCTGTGGCCTTTTACTCCAGGACCATCCACGGTTCAGAGCTAGGGCACTCTGCCATCGAAAAGGAGGCCCAGGCAATCGTGGAAGCAGTCCACCACTGGCACCACCACCTGGCAGGCAGGAGGTTAACCCTTCTCACTAATCAGTGCGCAGTGGCATTCATGTTCAGCACCTCCCACAAAGGCAAGATTAAAAACGACAAGATCTTGTGCTGGAGAGTCGAGCTGGTCACTTTCAGCTACGGCATCCAGTATAGGCCAGGGAAGCTCAACGACTCTCCCGATGCCCTGTCCTGGACCTGCGCCAGTCTGAACAGCTTCAGGTGCTGCACGACACCCTTTGACACCCAGGCATCACACGCCTGTACCACTTCATTGTCCAAGAAGTTCGGACCATGACTGAATTCTGCAGGGTCTGTGCAGAATGCAAACTGTGTTTCTTCCACCCTCCACAGGCCCATGTACTGAAGGCCACTCAGCTCATTGAGTGACTCAGCGTCAACTTCAAGGGACTACTGCCTTTCCGAATAAGAATGTCTATTTCCTCTCAGTCATTGACAAATACTCCCATTTTCCCTTCACCATCCCTTGTCCTAACACCCCCACCACCTCCATAATCAAGGCACTGATGCAGATCTTCACCATGTTCAGATACCTGGCATTCATCCACAGTGACCAGGGGTCCAGCTTCATGAGTGAGGAGCTGCACCAGTACCTGGCGATGCAAGGCATCGCGGAAAGTCATGTGACTAGCTATAACCCCAGGGGCAACGGGCAGGTGGATCATGAAAACAGGGTAATCTGGAAAGCAGTCCTCCTGGCCATGAGGTCAAAAGGCTGGTCCATCAAATATTGGCAAGAGGTCCTCCCCAAGGCACTCCTCGCCATACTGTCACTTTTGTGCACAGCTACCAATCAGACCCCTCACAAATGCCTTTTCTCCTTTCCTAGGAAATCAGCGAATGCTTGACGTATCCAGGACCACACCTACACCCCTTCTCTGCCAGACACCATCCCACCTGCACCGCCGGCCACCCCAGACCCATCCAACCCTCAGGCAGCCCTGCACCTACTGACCATTGACCAGGATCCTGTCCTGTGATGGTCCCAGACGTACAGATGACCGCCAGACTGCCTGAACGTAGATTCTACCTGGTACCAGGATTCCACCACACCCACCCCCCACCCCCCGCCCCCCACACCCCACAAGGACTTAGCTGAAGTGCTGATACAACCACTACACTGGCTGCAATCCTACCAGCCTACTGCAGGGGGCAACCACTGTACCTGCAGTTAGGCAACTTGGGAGGCTGGCCCCACCTGCTAGCTGTCAATCACCAGCCCATATAAAGACTTGAGCTGGCCCCATTTGGGGACAGTCAGACACGTGGAGCCAGCAAATATACTGACTGGTGTGTGCAAGTTTAAGCTAATTAAAGTTTGTTGTACAGTCTGTGGACTTTTGCTACAAAATTATTCTACAAAAAAGTTCTATGGTGTTTTAAAATTATATTTAGACCTACAGCACGGTAACAACCCCTTTCGGCCCATGTTTCTGTGTTGTCCAATTTACACCCAATCAACCTACACTCCGGTACAAAAAAGGGAATCCATTAGAAAGCTATGTTGTACTATTATCTACACAGTGGGAAAGAGGCAGGATCTTGGAGATGATAGGGACTGTGTGCAGGTTGGGCAGTGATGAAGCCATGCTTGATGTTTCCATCTTTTTTCATTTATACCAATTCATTTCAATTGAGATTGTGAAAATGAATCCAGCTTCCTCATTTGCAAGTAGATCAATAAACATCTGAGAATCCTGAAATATCTGTTTTCTAGGGATTCTGACAAAGACTGAAGAGTGAAGCTTCGTAGAATACTAACATAAATATGTTAATCTCAGTGTTAGCAAAAGTATAGATGCTTCCCCATTGAAATTATATTCCATGCACTTATGTTAATGTGTATCCTAATAGGAGTGAATTTGGTTCCAAATAGTATTCATATTACTCCTGGGATTCCTACTCATGTACTCGCCATTTCTGTTGCTTTACATTTGAAAGGATCATGGCAATCCAAAGCACATCTGTGACCAGTGATTTCTTTATCATCCTGGAGCCACCGCTATTCATTGACTTAAGGCATCAGGCTTACAAGCCTCTTCAATGTGAAAACACTACAGCAAAAGTTTCTGAATTTGCCAGCCTGCTTTTAAAGTATTGGAAGAGTCTATACAGTGCAGACATTTGCTAATCTGTGATAACACTAGAAAGAACTGTTTGATGTTGGAATGTTAGCCCCTTTAAGTTTTAGCATTCAGCACAGTCGTATGGTCAGTGTCAGCTCTTAGTCCAATGGCAAGCGAAGCCTTTGCAGCTAACATTAATTGTCTTTGTATTATTCATGAATTCTAAATTGTGGTTACACAACCAGCAGCTGATTCATACTCTATGTACATGTATTCCTCTCATTTCAGTATGTAGTTGTTTCCTTACTGATCCTGGACAGGAAAGGATGGTCTGTTTGATTGCTATGTGATTGACTAGCGTCTGTTGCCAACTGAGTGGCTCCCTGCTGAATGTAATCAAAAACAGGAGGTTTCCTACTTTGAAAAGGTTTGACATGGTCAACAAGTTCAAAGTTACTCACTGAATGGAAAAAATATGTTGATAATGCACTTTTTTTTTACAAAAACATATTTATTTAATTGAAAGGAAAACACCTCGTGGGAGTTGGAAGGACTGTATACTATGCCAAAGGAGAGAACACAGAATACAGGAATGTAGCTTTGCAGCATTGAATCTTTGTCAATTATAGAGACTTGAAAATATATTGAAACTGGATATATCTGTATCAGTGGAAAGACCTTGTTATGAAGTCAAGTTTAACTGATGCTGCATCTGTTATCTAATACATAATCTTAATTTGAATCCAAGGTATTAGATGCATCTTATTGTAATTAATTAGAATATTTAAGAAAAAAAAACTAAATGCTTGAGGAGCTCAACAGGTAGTGCCAAGTCCATATGAGGTAATAATATGTATCCAGCATTTTGGGCCTGAGTCCTTCTTCAAAATATGAGCATAAAGCAGGCAGGTACCTACATAAAAAGGCTGGGGAGAAGGGAAGGAAGGGCAGAGGGAAGAGCATAGGCCAATGGACAATAGGTGATAATTTGACGGATAGGAAGCAGCAGGAGAAAGGTGAGAATAGTCTGGGGAGAGGGTAGCTCTGTGAATACAGAGCTAGAGGAGAGGAGAAATAGGGAAAGGAAAAGGGGAGAGTCGGTGGGGGTGGGGAAGATAATGGAAACCGGAAAAGTCTATATTAATGCTATTCAATAAAAGGGTGGCCAGATGAAATATGAGGTGCTGCCCCTCCAGTTTGTACATATTCACAGCCTGGCAGTGGATGAGACCATGGACTGCTATGTCGGCATGGAATGGGACAGGGAATTGAAATGGGTTACTGGTGGGACATCCCTGCTATTATGGTGGACAGAGCTAAGGTGCTGAGAGAAGTGATCTTTCAGTGTCTCTGAAGCAGAGGAGACCACAACGGAAGCACCAGATGCGGTAGGTGACTTCTGCAGATTCACAAATTAAATGTTACTTCACTTGGAAGGATTGTTTAGGGCCCTGATTCTGGTGAGGGAGGAAGTGTGGCCAAGGGTACCACTTCCTGTGGTCACAGGGGTAGGTACAAAGGGGGAAATTGGTGAGAAGGGAGGAATGAACAAGGGAGTCACAACGTGAGTGGTTCCTGTGAAAGGTGGAGAGGGGAGGAGAGAGAGGAAGATGTGTCTTGTGGTGGGATCACATTGTAGGTGATAGGTTGGATGTGGAGGCTGGTGGCATGGGTGATGAGGACAAGGAGAATTCTGTTCTAATGGTGTGTGAGGGCAGAAGGAGGCAGGGCAGATGTATGGGTAATGGAGGATATGAAGGTGAGCGCCAAGTTGATGATAGTAGAAGGAAAGCCACATTTTTTGAAGGAGGAGGATATCTTGGATGATCTCTCATGGAAATCCTCATCCTGGTGCAGATGTGGTGGAGACAGAGGAATTGTGAGAAATGATTTGAATCCTTATAAGGGACAGGTTGAGGTAGCTGTTGGAGTTGGTGGGTTGGGAGGAGTGGTCAAGTTGAGACGGGTGATGTCTTGGCAGCAGGTGGAAGGTTTGAGGATGGAGAACGGGCCTGTAGTGGGGATGGAGAATCCTGGTTGTAGAAGTTGACATAGAATTGGAGCCGATAGGAGAGGAAATGTTTTATTGAGTGAGAAAAGTTTGATGTTGCACATAAAAAATATGTAAAATACATCAGAATGATGCATATGATTATTTATTTGCATTATTTATTCCGAAACTTTGGCGGTGACTGATGGGAAATCATATAGTAATTTCCACTCGCCACAGTTGCCACCATGTAGTAAGCAACCATCAGCTATACCATCACAATGAAAGCACACTTTTATGCCAAGACTATAACACAACATAGAAAAGCTACAGAGTGTTTGTTTAAAAGAAATATTTGCCGGGCGCTAAGTCAGTCCATTCGAACATGAATTGACATCTTTTTGTTCTAATGAGAAAGAACAAGTGCTAACTTTTGAGAACAGTTTTGAATAGGGCACTGTAATCCATTCAAAGATTAGTGAAGGGGAATGCTGATATTAAGCTAGGAAAGTACAAATAATACTTTCTTACATTCTTTATGTATTTTTCATTGCCTGTCCAATGCAGTTTTTTGAAACATAGAAAATGCTTCTTCTTTGTATTTGTGAATAATATTTCTGCAGTTCTCTGCCAATTCTTTAGAAATGGTTTCTTATTATGAAGTTTCTTCTACAAATATGGTTTATACAGAGCATAGAAGATTGACTGCATCTTCAACGTTGTATGCTTCTGGAGTTTTCATTATGATAAATTGTAGATGGTGGTGAATTCGTTTCTGCAATACAATAATTGTAAAAGCAAAAAGTGGAGATCTTCATTCTTCAAAGTTTTTTTCTTTGTGCTCACTCCATTACACTTCAAAGATACAATGGAGTACGGATAGCATTTGTAGCTCTCTTTTCTGTGGAATGGAATATTGAACAGAAAGTCCTGAAAAATGGCTGATGACACAATCTAATGAGCATGGAGCTGAATACAAATGACTTAATTTTATTCTCTCTTCTGGTTTCCATGCTTCCCACACAAGAACAGCTCATCACATGGCACTATGGTTCTACTTAAGTTCAGGAATTCACCATCTGGGAAATCACATGTCTGAATACAAATCAAACTGCTACAGCAGAACATTAAGTACTAATTCACATTTCCATCACTATACAAATGCCAAATCTTCTTCATCAGATTCTATTTTTCTTTCCCACAGTCATTTTTATGGACCTTCTCCCACCACCTACTTTCTATATTTTCAAGGGATGATTTTGTTCTCACTTTACTCTTCCACTTCTCCTTTGTAATTACGCATTGCAAGCTACATAACATTGACCTAAGGTGGTGACTTCTCCACTGATTTGTTTTCCTGAATGCTTAGCAGAAATAATGCTTTATCAATGAAGAACCATTCATTGGCAGGTATTCCAAAATTCTGAGGTGAAAAAACTGATACCATAATGTGGGTTTAAATCATTTCAATCCTTCCAGCACTGTTTGCTTACTCATGGAATCTGGAATGAAGTTACATTTGGTGTTTGATCAGATTCCTTACTAAGCAATTTTGTTGAAGAAATGGGCATTGGTAAAATGTATACTAAAGCGAGCATCAAATTCCCTCATAGTTTACATACTTACATTCTGTTTATGTTATTTATATCTTTGATGTAAATAAATATTACACTGAAAAAGAGTCAGGTCAAAAACAATTACCTTGTGCATCAAAATGCAATAATAAACTGTGGTATAAAACAAACATTTACTTAATTCTTCATCTGAATATGATTATCGTTTACAGTTAACATCGCAGAGATTCTCTCCACACTCCCAAAAAATCTTTTTGTAGAATTTGTTTTCCTATTTACCATTCTTTTTACAATTGTGACCAATTGGTCTGATCATATTATATTTGTTTTTAACTTTGAATAAATGTGGGTTTTGTGACTTTTATTTACAAATGTACAGAGTTCACAAAGCTTTCTTTTATATACAGTATAATCTGTGTACTACGAGAGGGAAATTGTGATTTTAATCTCTTTGCACAAAATGCAAATTCATGAATTATCATGTTAATTGCACTTCCTATTGATGTTGCTTTACCAGTGAGCGCTTCTCCTCTCTGAAATAATATGGTGGGATTAGGGATATTCACACAAACCTACAGGAGAATCCTTATTGTATCTTTCATAACATCAGATTTAATGAGAACAGGAGACAGCTGAGGATAATTGTAATAAAGACTTGTACACAACATACTCCAATGGTGGGAGATGTGAAGTCCTCTTGTCCACTTTTCTAGAGTTTAATCACAGGATCTATGCTAAGTATCAAAGTATTTTGTCTCAAATTTTATGTTAATGAAAGTATGTTCCAGCAAGGTTTGTTTTTACTAATAAAGGAACATGAGGAGTTTATTCACACCCCTAAACCTGTTCTGGTACTTGGTATGGTTGTGGCTAATGCGTCCAGTTATCTGGCATGATTCTGATACTCTCATGTAATGAAAACCTATCAATCTCAGTTTTGATATTTTTAACTGAACTGGCCTCAACAGATTTTTGGGACATGAGATCTAGACTTCCATTGACTTTCATCTGAAGAAATATTCCTAACTTCTCTGTTCTGCATATGGCTCTAATTGTAAAGTGACTTCCATTATTCTGAATTCAGCCAACAGAAAACATAACTTTATTTTCTCTATTTCCCCTATCAAATCCTTCCATTATCTTCAGCATTTTAGGGGTTTTTTTGTGTTCCACAGTCAAAGGAATCTTAAGAATGCAAAGTACATCTCTGACACCTGTTCTTCAAATTAAACCATTTTAGCTTTGGCATCTTTCTAATGAAGGTTCATTATTACTGTCACTGATGACAATCATGTTGTTCTGTTCCTTGGACTGAACTTCTGTACAGACCTAGATTCCAAACACCCTTTAAATAATATCCACTGCTTTCTATGTCATCTCTCTTGTCATAAGCACTACCTTTTATTTCTTTTATTAATTTTCAATAAACGGATCCCCAAATCTTTTTACCCCTCTGTAGATTCTTGCTAGATTATCCTGCAGTATTCACTGCTGGATATGGCAGTAAAGAGTCGTCAATGAAATACAGGATTAATTTGAAGTAGAAGTGATTCATTTCTAAGATCCATAGAAACACCGGAAGCCTTCCCTTTCCAAGACTTTTAATACAGTTTTTCTTATATTTAGTTGGTAAAAGTAAAGTAAAAAGGATCAGTTGCTCTGCTCTATAATATGACAGTGTTTTGGCAACTTGTATGAAGGTCTCTTAAACATGACAGGCTTGTGGGAATGAATTGGGTTCATTTTAACATTGTGGTCATTCTTCCTGCTACATTCCCATTTTCCCCAGAACATTTGCATCAGTAATCATTGTTCATGTCAGCTTTTTACAATGTTGCAGTCTTCTGTGAAGGAAAGATGAAAGTAAGTTAGATAGTAAGTTACAAGTGTACTGGTGAGGAAGTGGCCAACATAGTCAAAAGAAAAAAATGTCAAATTGACAATCTTTGCAATATTTCGGAAATAGGGCTGCATGGTTACTGTAGAGGCTAGTGCAATGCTGTTACAGTGGCAGCGATTGGGACCAGAGTTTGAATCCCATGCTGTCTGAAAGGAGTTTGTATGTTCTTCCTAGGTTTATGTGAGTTTCCTCCGGGTGCTCTGGTTTCCTCCCACTATTCGAACTATTCAGGGGTGTAGGTTAATTGGATGTAATTGGGTGGCATGGGCTCATGGGCCAAAAGGGCCTGTTAGAGTGCTGTATGTCTTAAAATTTAAATGACCATGTCAGGAAGAAGTTGAATTTACTTTCACCTCCAATGTAAATTCTAGTAGCTCAGATGTGTTTTTTGATGATGAAATACAAAAGTGCAGATGCTGAAATCTTGAGTGACAAGCAGTCCTGAATTTGCCTTTTAAAAATGAGAAGTTGAAGAATGCTCAATTTTTCGAATGTCTTTTCACAGACAAAGCAACACAAGAATGTGTTTCCAAGATACACAATGCAACTCCATATCTTTCGACAAAAGATTGTGGCTATTATCTTGTGGTTCACGTATCCTATTTTGTTTTTATGTTGACTTCAATGTCACTTGTTTAAAGCTTTCATCAGACACTCTCCTCATCAATGTTTTCACAGAGGATTTTTTGGCAAGAATCCATATGCAAATCTGCAGTGTAAAAGTTGCATCTTACATTTGCCACAATATAAAGGACACTCAAAGAAAAGGAACAGCATCACAAAGCTATAATCTGTGCTTCTTGATTACAAACTGGCCTTTTTACAGCTCAGCAGTCTTTTATCTTTTGTATAGAGACAATCCAAACGGGTTTAATACAAACATTGGAGAAGTACAAGGGAAGCCTTATAGTGAGAACATCCTTCAAAACATGTTTTCCAACTGAAGCCTCACACAAGCTTCGGTGAAGAGGCAAGGGCAATCTCATTTTGCATTCATCGAAACAGGCTAATTATTTTTAAGTTATTTTTCTTTTTCATTATTTTTATTAACATTGACATTTCACATCCAAAAATGCAGAACTTATGAATTAATGATGAATCTCCATTATTGCATTTATCACAACAAGGAGATACATCCACATAAAAATAAGACATGTGAGCCCTATGGACTACTTTAAATTGTAGGAGAGAGTGGTGGGCACATAAAGATGAGGTAGCCATCAATTTGAAAATTGGATTCCGAGCTTCTTCAGGAATTGAAGCTGTAGGTCCTCTTTCCAGGCTTTTTAAATTTTATCTGAGGGTGCCTCATTAAACATATCATAAATGTTAGATATTGAATCATTATAGAAAGGTTGTAAATTAAAAATTACATCAATTAAATTCTTATCATTCCTTTTAGGAAATGTATGTAATTGAGATCATAAAAAATCTCTAATCTGTAGATAATGAAAATTATTGAGTATTTGGTAGACTGTATTTAACTGAAAGTTGTTTAAAGGAAGCGAGACTCCCCTCGACAAATAAATCTTTAAAAC
Organism: Narcine bancroftii; assembly: GCF_036971445.1. NCBI lineage: Eukaryota > Metazoa > Chordata > Chondrichthyes > Torpediniformes > Narcinidae > Narcine > Narcine bancroftii. The sequence continues at coordinate 283,970,675 of NC_091470.1, forward strand.
ATTTAATGCCCAATCTATACAATTCTTTAAAGGTTACATCAATCATGGAAGGTTTAGAAAAATAATTAGAAAAATAGGACGAGAAAGAGAAAATCTGATTAAACCAAAATGTTTTCTAAATTGTATCCATATCCTCAAAGTATGTTAAACCACCAGATTATTAGTTAATTTATTTAAAGATATAGGAAGTGAGGATCCAAGAAGAGAGATCAGAGAAAATTTTGTAACAATTAGATTCCAGAGAGATCCATATTGGACAGTCTTCATGATTATTATAATAAAACCAAAATGTAAGGTTTCATATATTGACTGCCCAATAATTAAACCTATTTTTAAGGTGTAATCCAAAAAAATTACAGTTTTAGTGATACAGGATTCCCTTGTAATGTAGAGGATTATTACTTAGGGCGATTAAGGGTGGCACAGTTAGAAAAGCATTTGGTACAATAACAAAGACAAGATTTAAGACAAGAACGTAACATATAATTGATAATATACAAAGTTGCATTTACTCATACAACATTTTTTATGAATTGTTATTATCCTTTAAAATTAGTTGATGGAACAGATTGATCACTTTTTAACAAAAGAGCCTACTTTTCATACCCAGGGTACAAAGGATCGCATAAGGTATACAGTGGTGAAATAGACCATTCAGCACAAGCAATCCTTTCATGCTCAAGCTCCATATGGATATGCACATGTATACAAAAAGCTACATATATGACCCAATAGATACTTATGTCTATGCATTGATAAGATTATATTTTTACCTGATCACGTACACAAACATAAAGCCTCAATATGCATTTAATTCCATCTTTGATATAGCCTTCTACACATGCACCATGTACTCAGCACTCTAAATTATGTTAAAGATGCTTGTTCTGTGCTGAATTGTGTCACAGTGTTACTCATATTTCCTTATCTAAATCTGTCAGTGTAGCTCTCTGTTTCCTTTTCACTCACTAGTCCAGCCTCCGTTTAAATACTTCTGTATTGTTCTTGAACATTTTCAACCTCTCATTGCTGCAGTCAGAGGCTATCACCTACTTCAAAAGGGCATCAATCATCCCGGTGCCCAAGAAGATTAGTGTGAGCGGCCTCAACAATTATTGCCCAGTAGCACTAACTTCTACTGTGATGAAATGCTTCGTAAGGTTGGTCATGGCCAGAATATGTACCTAAGCAAAGATCTGGACCCGCTGCAACTCGCCTATCATCACAATCGCTCCACAGCAGATGCAATATTGCTGGTTCTCCACTCAGCTCTGGAACACCTCAAAAATAGCAACTCATATATACTGCTGGTCATCATGGACTACAGCTCAGCTTCCAATGCCATTAATCCCTCAGTGCCGGTCAAGAAGCTACAAACTCTAGGCCTCTGTACCCCTCACTGCAACTGGATCCTTGACTTTCTCATCAGAAGACCACAGTCAGTATGAATCGGAAGCAACGTCTCCTCCTCACTGATTATCAACGTGGGCACACCCCAAGGATGTGTGCTTAGTCCACTGCTCTACTCATTATACATCCACAACTGCGTGGCCAGGCACAATTCCAATGCTAACTACATGTTTGCCGATGACACTACAGTTGTCATCAAAATCACAAGCGGCAATGAGGAAGTGTATAAGAGGGAGATTGATCAGCTCTTTGATTGATGTCACATTAACAACTTTGCTTTCAACATTAGCAAAACCAATGAGATGATTGTGGACCTCAGGAGGGAGTCATAGGAATATGACCCAGTTCTTGTTGAGGGCTCAGTAGTGGAGAGGGTCAAGAACTTCAAATTCCTGGATGTCAGCATTTCCAAGGATCTGTCCTAGAGCCTTCACATTGATGCAATCATGAAGAAGGCCTTGCAGCGGCTATCCTTTGTGAGGTACTTGAGGAGATTCAGTAGGTCATCAAAGACTCTCAAAAGTGCCGTGGAGATCATTCTGGCTGGTTGCATCACTGTTTGGTATGGAGGCACCAAATATCAGGACAAGAAAAAACTCCAGTGGGTTGTTAACTCAGCCTGAGACATCACAGGCTTCAGATTTCACTCCATTGAGAACATCTACATGAGGTGGTGTCTTAAATGAGAAGCCTCTATCCTCAAAGACCCCCATCACCCAGGCCATGTCCTCTTCACTCTGATGCCATTGGGAGGGAGGTATATGAGCCTAAAGATCAGTACACAGCAGCACAGTGACAGCTTCTTCCCTGCTGTCATCTGATTCCTGAATGATCAATGAGCCAAAGACCTTACTTTTCATGCATAACTTTCTTTATTTTTTATATTATATTATTGTTGTAAGATTGTTCATAATATGAATGCTTGCACTGTGACGCTGCCACAAAACACCGAATTTTGTGACTTGTTCGTGACAATAAATTCTGATTCTGACCTCATCTGCTCTCTGTGTGGTAGCAGGTTGCAGATTCTCATTACTCTTTCGAGTCAACATGGTTTTTTTTATGAATTATTGAATTTTTTGGTGATCATTTTATATTGATGGGCCTCTATGATCTTCCCCAGAAGTGAAAACATTCCCACTGTAAACACTCTACCGAAATCTTTCATGATTTTAAAAACCTCTGCCAGGTCAGCCTTCTTTCCTTAGGGGGGAAAAAAATGACTCACTCTGTCGATCCTTTCTTGATATGCACACTCTCACATTTCTTGTGTCATCTAGTTACTTTTCCATTAAATTCAAAACAAGCTGGTGCATTGCTCCATTTTATAGCAGATGTCACGCAGATGTAGATTACCATATTATGCTTTAATGGTAAATATAAAATTCCTGTGCATCTGTTAATAATTAAATTCTAATTAATTAATTATCATGAAACTGACTTTCATAGTCTTGAATTGTTAAAGACTAAATAGCACAAATTTTAGCCTAGTTTGGGAACTTTCAATGAAATGTTACAAGAAAACAAGCTGAAAAGAAACTTTTTTTAAAGTTCAACCAGAGTGATTCATAGGAACAAAATGCAATACGTTGACAATGATACTGTGCAATGTAGGCGCAATCAACTAAATGAGTTTTTGATCTTAATGAGGAAAATATTCAATGTTTTCTTGGAAAGAAAGGTAACTGGTCACCCCATTCACAGGAAAGATGTGGAGGATTTTAAATTTAAATTTAGACATGCAGCATGGGAACAAGCCATTTCAGCCCACAAGACCATTCCACCATTTTACATCCAATTAACCTGCACCCCTGGTACATTTCAAATGGTGGGAAGAAACCGGAGCCCATGGGGAAACCTCAAGCAGATATGGGGAGATCGGTCAAGCCCCTTACAGTTCCGATCGCTGGCACTGTAAAAGAGGTACGCTATCCATTATGCCACTCGATTAGAATGTATAAGTAATGGGGAGAGATTGGGCAAACTTGGGTTGTTTTCTCTGGACCATCAGAAGCTGAGGGGAAACCTTGTAAAGATATATCAAATTGTAAGAGGCATTGATAGAGTAGGGAGTCATAATGTTTCTCTCAGGGTAATAATGTCAAATACTTGAAGTCATGCATTAAAGGTGAGGAGGGAAATATAAAGAAAACATGCAGGGAAAACTGTGTTTTACAGGAAAAAGTAGTGGGATGCCAAGCCTAATGGTGAAAGCAGACACAATGGTAACTAAGATGTTTCCAATTAGCACATGAATATGCAGGCCATGGAGGGATGTGGATCATGCACAGACAAAAGAATTTACATTTTTTTCCCATTCAAAAATGTCTTCCTACTATCCTGAGTGGCCATTCACACATGAACGACCAAAACTCTACTTCCCTCTGCGAGTTTACACTGAAAACCAGAAGTGTGGTAAGTAAAGAGGCAAATATATGCTACCGATTAGCCTGTTGATTCTGGAATGCCTGCAGTTAACTTTAGACTTCAGGTATGCTGGAAAATTGGCGAGTGGTCCAGGAAGTAAAATTTCAGAAAGGGCAGGAGTCCCTTATTCCCGTTCCGATCTTCTTACGCAGACTGTGTTCCAGGAAATTGGGAATAATTTTCCAGAATGCAAAGCTTGTGTAAAGTACATAGTTTAATTTAGCGTTAAATTTGGAGCAGGCATCATGGGCCAAATGGACTGTTCCTGCTTTGTACTGTTGAATGTCCATGTATTCTTCACACTTCCTCATGGTCAGTTGAAGTCTAGCATAAGAAGGGATCTCTGTGAAGCAGATTTGTGTTTTGAACTTTCTGGAAGTTCCATTCATCCAGAAGGTGCATTTTATTAAATAAAATCAATTGCTTTCAAAGCACCAACTGGTAGAATAACATTTTACACCATTACAAATGTTAGTTAAATGTTTAGAATTGGATATTGTCTCATTTATCACCTCAACAATTGAAGGAATTGAAGGAGAAGGGTGAAAAACAGGCCTTCCGCTACATGGCATTATCAGTATCATTGAATACAAGGATGATGTCTGGGTCGGAGTTGGTGCTGGTGAACCTTGATATTGCTGATGAATGAATTCGGTCTATGCTCAGCAAGGTTTCCCCATAGCATTTGCACAAATGTCCTAAGATACAGGCATTGGTTAATCTCATTACCTTGAAGCTATCTTCAATAACATTTCTCATAATCTTCTCTCATACTAATTAGCAGTTCAAAACTGTTCACAAGGTCATTCCTAAATCATTTAGTTTCTCTCGATTTTAATTTAAAGTCATATTTTTCTGAACCAGAGATTGCCCAGTTTCCTTGAGAGTTGATAGTCGAGAGCTTTCTGGAAAGGGTTTTACTTGTTAAAGCTTTTGTGTCATTCTGGGATATAATACTTTTGCATAAATGCACTTTTTAAATAAAATACATTGCAACAACATAAGTTTCAACAGCAATGCAGGCTCGGACCATTGAGAATTTGAAGTTGGTAGTTTAGCCTCAGAGGCGAATAGGATAAGCCTTTTTGTTGCCAGAAATCTTGAATGGATCATTCTACTACTGAAGAATGGGATGTTGACATTGGAATCAAGCCAAGTAGGCTAATCTTTGAATGTAAATAAAATGGAATCTTTGGAGCATGTAGCACTGAGTTTTCTTTTCTGAAATTGCAGCTTCATAAAAACCATTGCAAAGGAGGGATGAAGCTTCAATAAAATACGTCCTCCAGCAAAGGAACGCTTGCATCATAATATTGTAGACAGGCAAAATAATCTCTCTCTATAAACATTTAAGTGGCAATTGTGAAGACGTTTTTGTGCCAGTATATGAGAGAGATCATACTGGTACTTGACATAGCCAGAGGAGTAGTCACTATATTTCAAGGCATTGTATTAGTACTAATCTCATTTCTCATTGAGAAATGAGATAGACAACAGACTCGCCAAGGCAAATAGCGCATTTGGAAGACTACACAAAAGAGTCTGGAAAAACAACCAACTGAAAAACCTCACAAAGATAAGCGTATACAGAGCCGTTGTCATACCCACACTCCTGTTCGGCTCCGAATCATGGGTCCTCTACCGGCATCACCTACGGCTCCTAGAACGCTTCCACCAGCGTTGTCTCCGCTCCATCCTCAACATCCATTGGAGCGCTTTCATCCCTAACGTCGAAGTACTCGAGATGGCAGAGGTCGACAGCATCGAGTCCACGCTGCTGAAGATCCAGCTGCGCTGGATGGGTCACGTCTCCAGAATGGAGGACCATCGCCTTCCCAAGATCGTGTTATATGGCGAGCTCTCCACTGGCCACCGTGACAGAGGTGCACCAAAGAAAAGGTACAAGGACTGCCTAAAGAAATCTCTTGGTGCCTGCCACATTGACCACCGCCAGTGGGCTGATAACGCCTCAAACCGTGCATCTTGGCGCCTCACAGTTTGGCGGGCAGCAACCTCCTTTGAAGAAGACTGCAGAGCACACCTCACTGACAAAAGGCAAAGGAGGAAAAACCCAACACCCAACCCCAACCAACCAATTTTCCCCTGCAACCGCTGCAATCGTGTCTGCCTGTCCCGCATCGGACTTGTCAGCCACAAACGAGCCTGCAGCTGACGTGGACTTTTTACCCCCTCCATAAATCTTCGTCCGCGAAGCCAAGCCAAAGATTAGTACTAAAACTAGTTTTTCACTCATCCACTGCTCTTCCTTTAAATTGCCTGTGCAATATTGTTGGGGTCAAGATTGCTGTGATTAAATTTCCCAGCAACAACCTATCCTTTAAATAAAATCTAATTAAAAATGTGCATGCTATTTTCCAATATATTGGCTAGTACTTTATCCAGATAGATAAAGAAAGTGGGGAATGTAATTTAGTTTGCCAACAAAGGATCTTGCCCCATTGCTTTCTGGCGCAGGTCAGAAAGAAACTTTTGGACTCAGAATCTTGATATACAGTTAAATATCATTCCAAGACTGAATCAAATAATTTTAAAAAGTAAACATTTTGATTCACCAGACTACACTCTTACCATATCACACAAAATAGCAGTTTAACAAATTCATCTCTCATTCCCATCAATAAAATTTTAAAGAGTTGATTGTTTGAGCAGAAAACTCATAATACAGTCAGTCTCCTTCTATGTTCCTGCGATTTATAAAGCTACTAGCATCTCCATTGGTTGGAAGTCAGAGAGGAGCTACATTTTAATAATTGTGATGCTTATACCGGACTGGTTGATCCAAGCAGAAATCTAAACTTAATGGGCTGGCATTCAACTTTGAGCCAGTGGAAACAAAATCTGTGAGAGGTGAGCTGCCAAATTCAAGTTCACACATTTTACAGTACTACACAGATTATGGATTTACCCCTATATCCATCAAGTTCATAAATTCTAAACGTAAGGCACTGTGTTTATCAAAGAGAATCTTCTCTGTGACTTCTGGCTTCAGGAATCTTCTTTGGACAAAAACAAATCAAAGGTTTTTATATTTATCGTGACATTTTTTTTTAAAGACTGTGCCAAATTAAGGTTACATTGTGGAGTGACAGCATGGATCTTGACGAAACATTTGGTTAATCAATACAGTGATCTCTCATTAGAAACAAATGCAATGGGAGCGACTAAAGCAGAATATCTTCAAGGTGAAAATAATGTACACTTAATCCAGATATTCTTACCAGATAAAGAATAAAAAAAGTACAAGTATCTATTGTGAAAATAAAGCATTATATATTTTAAACAAATATTTAGACTAACAAAGAAGCTGTTAAGCAGAGCTACCTTTATCCCTGATTTAAAATGCCAAAAGGTATATTGTATAATAATTATGCTCTGGAGATGCTTCAGCTCCTTGTTCCTGCTGCAACTTCAAATGCCTTTAGCAAAAATTAGAAGACCATAAGATTTGTGCTGCCTTACATATGTAGGTAGATCCAATTTAGATTTCAGGCCCTGTAGAATTAAATGTGGGTTTAAATAGTGTTATAACAGTATCACCAATTATCACAATTTTGGAACTTTACAAGTTATTGAAAAATTAGGAAAAACAGTTAATGAAATATTTGATGATCTAAGTAATGATTTAAAAGGATAATAATACACAAGGCAGATCTGGTCAAAAAGATCAATATCCTTGAAACTGTCATCTAACAATATTGCGCAGAACAATGCTGTGGTTTGTGTTTCTCTGTAAATACAATGGGCACAATTGTATCAAGTGCTATCCTTGAGATTAAATTCTGCAGTAGAAAGTATATGATTGCTCCTATTCAATATTATTCAACTTAATTATTGCATCATTGAGAGCTTTTAACAGATACCTCATCATGTCTAAAGGATGTGATAATTCTGACAAGGTGTTGAAACTTCAACATGAAGAAAAAGTTGGGAACATATCAAATGATTGGAATTAACATTGCTATGTTATAGTAGCATCAATAAGATTCAAATTATTTTTAAAATCTAAACATTTGGAACTTAATGTGATGCCAACAAGCAGAACAAGAAAATATTCACAATGTTACTTCAACAGTCTGACAATATCTCATGGTCATTTCTTTCATATCAGATGAAGAGTATCATATTACCTGAAAGACACTTGACACAATTGATTTTTGTTGCTCTTTAGATTTTTTTCTCTCTGTTGACCACTTGGCAGATTTGGTTACAAGAGACTTTTGAAACCCACAAACTGCACCATGAGTTCTTTTGCACGTGCAGCTCTTCGAAAGCCCAGGCTGTGCTTTGAAACATTGCAAAATATTGATGAGAGTCTTACATCCAATGAATGCTCAGACAGATGCACTTTCTGGGAATCTTTTGAAGTAGCTATTAAGGCAAATCAAAGGTTGCATGTGTTCTTATCTTTCACTATGGCCTTCTCGAATATTAATGTATGATTTTGAAATTTATAATTCTGATGGTAGAAAAAAGTGAATGTGACTTCAACCGAAATATTTTTGTTATTTTCCATCAATATCATTCATAATTAATAAAGTCCAGAAATGTTCCTGGACAAAAAGTTTTATTCTTAGCATGTTTCTTTTATTATTGAGAATATCTATCAGCATTTACTCCTATAATTAAGTTATGGTTCAAAATGTAACTTTTTTCGAGTGTTTGAAATGCCTATGCGGTGGTGTCCTTAATATCAGCTGCTGTTTCATCTCTCTCAGTAGGTGCCTATTTTATTGTTAAAGGTCACACTCATTTGTCTGCTGCAACAAAGACAGCCTTAAAGTTGGCTGTGGTTTTGACAGACAGTGGTCCCTATAAGTGATGGCCTTAAGGACGGGCCTGGCACTGGGAGACAGTCACCACAGCAAGGGAAATAACAGATAACAAATCATGGCACTATTTTTCCTCCTGGCGTGATTGACGACATCACAGCGGGTGTAACATTTCAGTGTCCTCGGATTAAAAGCACTCAAACAAATGAGTTCTGAACATACTGTCCAAGGCATCAAAATGAACTGCTGTAGTCAAAAATGTTTTGGGAAAATGGTGATTTTAATTTTTTTTTAAAAAGAATGGCTGTTTGATTCTTAGTTGAAAATTTCAATTTAATACTTGTTACCCGTGTTAACTTCACTTATAATAAATAAAGATAATATCACTCATTTTAGATGACTTCAATGACATCATTAAAATATGTATTTGTGTGCATAGATGCACACACTCATAGATACAACTATCACATACATAACTCAGTTGATCCATATAGTACATAGAGTTCATCTGAATAATGTTGCACATGCTATAAACATGCAACTATTTCCATAATTCATGTTTTTCTTCCACACATAAGACACTTTATAGGTGCTTGTTTTGTGCTGAATTATATTATGGTGATTCATACTTTAACGCTTGTTTTCAGCAAATGATGAATTGGATCAGCTCTGAAAATGATGCAGCAACCTTAAAACAAATACTTGATGGACTTTGTGTGATATGGCACCTAGTAAAACTGATCTGAAGAAAATGAATAATTTAGAAAAATGTTTGTTTAAACAGATGTGACTTACATTGTATTTACTGTCAAGGAGTCAGAATATTTAATCAACAGCTTTATAAAATATTGAAAATCATTTCATAAAGCCACAAACCTTCATTCAATGTGAAAGGAAGTAAAACAAATAATTAATCATACAAGAGTTGGTACATCTGTTTGGTTACTTCCGGTATTCTTCATACAAGAGTCAATACATCTGTTTGGCTATTTCAGGTACATGGGGAGCAAACCACTACTTGAGCTTAATAAGTGAATGCCTTGGAGCTCATCTACACTGTACACATAAGCCTAAAATGTTGCTGGAGCCAGGTCAGGAACAAATCGATAGGGATTGTCCAAATGCTCAACAATTGAGGCACTAGATTGCAATGGTTGGCAGAAGAAGCTACCTTTAGGTTTGTTATTATACTGAAGCAGATTTGTTGCAAGTCTGTCTTATGCAAAATGTATTTTGAGTATTATGATTTGTTGAACTGTGATTAAATGTTCCAATAAATTTCACTGACTCCTCTATAGACAGAACATCTGGAACTGTGTTTAATTTCATGTCAGATTTAGACAGGAAACACCTGCCTAGGTGAAGTAATTAAAAAAAAAGGATTAATCCATGTGTTGGGGAAATGAATGTCACAGTCATCACATTGGAAGCAATGTCAACAAACACGAGTCAAAATTAATTTGGACTAAATGTTCTAAAATGAACAAAATAATTAATTTGTCCAAATATTATCACAACATTTCAAATTTAACGAGAGCCATTTTCATCATGACTGTAACGATTTGATCATTCTGAGGCAAAGTGATGAGAAATGAATTTTTCCGAATCTGGGGATGACGGAGATGCCATTTGAAGTGTTTCTGTGAGACTGCTCCACATCTGTTGCAGTATTTTATGTGACTGTGCAATTGATTTATTCTGAAATCTTAGTAATAATTTCAGAATATTTTCTTTAAAAGATTCCATGTTATTAATATAAAATAATTGTGCAGTCAACTTTAAGGGAATATCCACTCAGTCCATTTCTAACAATTATAATTGCCATAGATTCAATCTAGTTACAATTAGAAGTATCACGATAAAGCACAATATACACAATACATAATTAATCGATCTTTCTATTCTCCCTCTTGAGTATATTATAAACCTTTAAACTTATGATAATTCTGACAAGTCCATTGTTAAAGACTGTAAAAGAAACCTGTACCTGGGCCTTTAGGAGTTTGCCTGTTGACCTTGCACTGTTTATTTCAGGGAATAATGCATAATCTTGTGATAAACCACCATTGTCTTTTTGTGCAGCATCTATTGTGATCCAGATGTTTCAGAAAGGGCATCAACGTGGGAAAATATATTTACCTCAACTTAACAAACCAACACATACTTACCTTGGGTATTTTCTTTACACGGTGCCATGAGTTACTACATTTAGGTGCACTGGGATAATAAAGATTTGGAAGATCCTTTTAAAGGAGAAATATATTCTATTAAAATGTGTCATGATCCTTAAATATTACGAAGGAACATATCTATAAATGCATTGATGTTTCTCAGTCACCATTTGTATGATGTTTTATGCTCAAGTCTTTCTGGTTATAAGAGGCTTGGGAGCAGACATTTTGTTGGAACTGCCCTAGAGGTGAATTTGCAAGGTTTTGTTTCTGCGATATTGTGAATGGGAACAGTGGACCGTGAGCTGCAATCCCCACAAAGACTGTCACTGGAGCAAAGCTTTATTATGTCACATCAGGGGTAGTAATATACAAAATGTCGGCTCCCAGACTGCTTGTAACCAGCAAATCTAAAGCATAAAATACAGTAATAAGAGGCAACTAAGAAACACCAGGATCAGACAGATACCTCCCTTTATAACATTAAGATTATAAGGTAATTTGACAGAAATTATTTCCCATTGAACTTCGGAGTGCAGAATATTTTTATTGCTTCTATCACATTCAGTTGTGGAATATAGTTGTGATCACAAGAGTGAATTATTGTCTTGAAGAAGATCTAAGACAAGAAAGAATACTGATAAATAAAAGTTCCCAAATGAAGTAAGTGTGTCTTGAAGTCGGTCGAGAGATTCAATAGTTTGGGAGCTGGAAAATTATTCTTAAAGCATCAGTTATATTGTGTGTACTTAGCTTCTCAGACTGGGTGAAATGTAAAATGAAAAAAAAATGTCAATGCCTGTAGGAGGAATAAAACACTGTCTAGAGGAAGGGTCCCTGACGCATATGCCTTCTGGCAATTCAATGAAGGAACAGTATTGACACCACACGCTGAGTGATCTTGGTGGATCATTCCCAACTTTCTCATCCAGGAATATATTGTTCTGAGCTAAGAGAAACGTGAGGAAATATGGAAAAAGAAGAAAAAGTTAAAGTGTATTATTTAATTTTCTACATCATGCTCCACACATCATAAAAACACTAAAAATGAAAAACAAACTGGGTATTGACAACATATTGACGAAAACTGCAGATATTAGAAATGATATTTCAGTTTAAATGTAGAAAATGGGAATTTTTGAATTTTTGTAAGATTTTAAAAAATAGAATATTCATAATTTCAAATGAAATCTGGATTTAATAAAATCATTAAAACTGAAACAAATAAAAAATAGTTCCCTTTCCCACAGTCCTTTGCCATTACAGAATGCATTTCTGCCTGGTCATCACCAAACAAGTAAACTGGGCGAAGTTATAACTGAATTAATATACTGTATACTATCATGTTTTTATCTTGTTTTGTGAACTAGGAATGGATAGCTCTGTTAAAGAACCCAGTTGCCACATTTCCTGTGATGATTATGATAAATTAAACAATCAAATAATGGCTCCTATGGAAAATATTTCAAAAATTACAGTTGCCCATATTTAACCCACAATCATATGGAGGTTAAATGTGAATTGGGTTAAAAGGCATTTGTTTACTGATATGGCTGCATTTTGAAATGCAGTATGATATCAGTTCAGAAGCAATTAACAGGTTGTGCTTTATTGTTTTGTTTTGCCTTGACTTGTAATTATACCCTTTCTTAATAGCAAGCATGTTTTTGTCTAAAATTAAATACACAACTGTTTTTGGAGCCAAATGTACCTTTTTATCCCAAGAGCAGTCATTCTGAAGTATGACAACACACAATATTTTTCATGCAAGATTAATTTGACAGAAACCAGAAACTAGAAAATACTGCAGTCAGGTGATTTTTAAAAAAATATATTCTATCTGATTGGTTCTTCTTTCACTGTCATTTGATGTTCTCCTTCTGATTCTGAGCTACAACTCCTCAGCCAGGAGAGAGACTCATTTTCCTGTATGAATATTAGCACCAATGCAGTATTAATGCTCTCGTGGTCTCATATGTAATTGCCTATACAATTGGAACAAATCCAGCTTCACTCTCACCTCCCCAATAATATGTATCCTCTTGCTAATCCATAGCTGATTTAGATCATTATAGTGCAATCAAATCTTCGTTTTATGCAGAAGATCATATCACACAATACAAATGACATTACTCCTAAAACTGTGATACATTATCATACGTGCAGTAGTAAAGCCTGGGGTAAGACGGACTGCCATGTTAGATGAACCACTTCAATTTCCCATCAATCAAATTACAGTTTATTGTTCAGTGAACCACCTCAGGCAACACAAATCTAGAAACTGTCATTCATGAAACATTATATTTTTCCTGTCATATTATGCCCCAGACACGTTCATATAAAGAATGTTACACCACAACTGACTTCTAGATTCCTTAATTTAACAACAGCTAACTCTACAACATTGTGTTTGGTGCACTGATTTGTGACAGTATTAGATTACACCAATTTCATTAAACAGTGTTAAGTATATTTAATGTTTCTTAGGCAATGATTTTTTTTTGGAAAAATTGTATTTCTACAGGAAGTTGTTGATAATTCAAAATTAGAATTATCTTATTTAATGAAATAACTAAGTGCACTTTGTAACTTCATATTTTCCAATCAGCTTTCTTGTGGAAGAAAATAAATCACAGCGAGACATCTGGTCTGCTTCTGTGTGTTTATACAGTTTATATATACACACATGCGTACATATATAAACCATATATAAACAGACAAATGCACAGGCATCCTAATGGGAAGACACGTGTCAGGTAAGATGTTCTCTTTATTTTTGTGTGTACATTAAACAAACACTGAATATCTGGATGGCTACATTAAGTGCCTGAGTACCTTTCTCTTCAATGAGAGGTTTCACTAATAGAATGCAAAATTCTATTTTATTAATAAACATTCTGAACGAATGCTTCACCAACTGAGAACTAAAGACAATTCATAAATAATCCAAATTATTGTTTTAATTAATGTTAATCTAAACAAGGGAAAATATTGTATTTATAGTGTGTAAAATTATCATTACTGGCATATATATTTCAACTTTATTATCAAGTCAAATTCTTCTGTACAAAATTTCTTCAATTGCTTTATTGCATGCACCCCTGAATACACCCAGTTTCTGCTCCAGTTCCGAGGTTTGGGAGTCATAATACTCTCATGTTGCCATCATTCTAAACTAGCCATGCACCCACTTGATGTGCTCCTGCCAGTTTTCTGGCTGCCTTGATTGAAATGTAGCATTCCACTTGCTGTGAGCCTGTCACAATTCGACATTGATCAGATAAGCTTGAGCATCAATCAAGTTGGGATTTATGATCAAAACCATTGGGTTGGGAGTACAAGGCTTTTCCACTAGAGCTAGGTTATCCTCAGGATGGTTGTGTTCTTATATACATTGATAGCTACATGATTTATCACCAACCTCTTTAAATTTGACATGACACATTTACACATCTAAAGTTGTAAAACATGATGATACAACATGTTAGAGCACGCATACACCTTCTTTTCAATAATTACATGGTATTTGAAATTTGGTAAGCGTGGAACCTACCTGACTACACATTAAATAATTAAAACCTGTGCATGGTAATAATGGCTAAGCAGTTATGTTGGTCCACTGAAAGTCCAAACAGCAAACTTTCATTGCCCAGCAAGATTGTTTGGGAATTTTGAAGAATCTTAGAGCTTTTTTGGCCCATTATACTAATGCCAATATAAGATGGTCCTTTCCTCTTATTCTTTTTCCAATACATGATCATATTTTTTTCCCTTCTAATTTATACCTCATTCCCTTTTGGAAATGGGTATTAATTAATTCAATTTCTGCCATCCCATCAGGAAGATATCTGGACCATTGATCTATGGATGTGAGCATTAAAAGTTACGACGAGTTAGAAAAAATAAATTTCAGTACTAAAATAAAAACTGCTTTTATCAATGAGAACTATAAAAGTATTGAATTGCCATAAAACAAAAATCACCTGGTCCTTCAGAGAAAGTAAACCTGCCATCATTCCTCAATTAAGGCTAGATGCAACTCCAGAGTGGTTAAGTTTTAACTGTCGCCTGACTTCAGGTAGAATTACAAATAGCTGATAATTTCCTTTTTCATTTTGTGAATGGATAAATAACATTCTTCATGCTGGCTGGTTTGCCAGATTTTTTAAAAAACTGATAGCCCTTTGTTAACCTGTCTGCCATGAGAACTTACTTCTCACTTGCTCTATCAAACTACTTTATTTGGAAATAATTGGGTGTTTTAAATAGAAGCATTCATGCAGTGGTGGGTGGGATTGTTGCAAAGTCCAACAGTGTACAAATGTTATTTAAGGAAAGAAATCATCCCTCATGATCCAGTTTATCTTAGGTGTCCCTTGTCAACCAGCACAAGTTTCAATGGCCCTGCAAATGGCCAAGCACCAAAAAGCATTTACAGCTGTTCAAGAAGTTGGTTGATCATCATCTCCTGATGGCAGCAAGAGATGAGCAAAATATGGCAATCTTGTACAGTGACTG
The DNA here is from genome assembly GCF_036971445.1 of Narcine bancroftii. Lineage (NCBI taxonomy): Eukaryota > Metazoa > Chordata > Chondrichthyes > Torpediniformes > Narcinidae > Narcine > Narcine bancroftii. The sequence continues at coordinate 283,985,991 of NC_091470.1, forward strand.
ACAAAAGAAGGAAAAAGGATTTGAAGGGTTTCAACACTAATAATGTTTTCATGAATTGAAATTCAAAATTGGATTATGTTGGAATATGCAGCATTCAAAAAAGTCTGTGCAGACATTTGTCTGGCCCCAGAGTTATAAAGTTCACTCACATACTCCTAAGATCTAGTATATCAGTGCTTTTCACAATTTAACTTGCATTATCTTATCAGATTTCCAGTTTATATGATTTCTGACTCCACAGGGAATGAGGGTGATTCAGGGTGCAGACTCTCCACTCATATCAGATTAACAACTGCAATTTAGTTGAATGGTATCATTCTGCATTTTATGTTTCACTTACTTTATTTTACACATTGTGACTGTCTTCTGCTGTACTTTGGAAACTGCATGACATAAAATCGGACATGGGCAGGCATCTTCAGAGTTGCAATGTTGAAGTTGCCTTTATCAGACTACTGCTCTTCTAATGTTACAAATAACAGAGAAGTTTTCTGTGGAGTTTGGATGGTAAATAGCTGCTTATTGCAACAGCATCTATCAAAGTTATTAATTTTATCAACATTGAAGAAACAAAGACCTGCTCAAATCAATTTTCATTCATCAAGACAATCAAAAATCAATTTTGATTTTTTATGTTTTTGTCATTTTGAGGATGCCCCCTTAATTATTAGCTTTCATGTTTCAGTTTGTGCTCCCATGTTTCTTTCTGCTGGAGCCTATTGTAGCCATGTGATACCATTTTATATTGTGCAGCAGTAAGTCATGTTTCACAACAAAAATGAGAGTGCCAGCAAAGGCTTATCATGAGGTTAGCTGACAAGAAGCGGAGCAGGCACTGAAAAATATTATCATTAGACACCTGGTCAGACTTACAACAATTTTAAACATCATACAACAAGATTAAAATATATAATAATTCTACATATCCAAAGCTGAGAATTACAGTGATATTGAAGAACTGTTAAAAGCTGGTGTACAGAATGAACCGTGAACATTAATTCTTCATCAATGGTTTCTGCAAATGAGTACTTTTATTTGCATGATATTCTTCATGGGTATGGGTTATTTTGAAATGAATTGGGTTCACATGCTGTAATGCAGAGTGGCAGTCTGCTGCATCGAAACAGATGAGGTGCTTGCTAAGGGGCTGATTCTCACGTGGTCCTTTTGGCAGGAGTTGCAGTTTCAACAGCAATAAGGACTATTGTTTCCATAGATCAGCAATATTGTTTTCTGAATACTGGCGTGCACCAAAACCAGTCTTCTATCTTGCTTGTGGAAAATCCACAGCTATGAATGGACATTGGAATTTATAATTGAGTAAAAGCAGAATCCATGCCAACTGTGTTCTATGACACTTGGTGATCCAGAATATAGTAGAACCATTTAAAAAAGATAAAAATTCTTCAAACTGCACAAAGGAGGCTCCTTATCCATCTCCAGAACATCTCCAGTTGTACTGTCATTTGATCAAATGATGTTAAAAGAACAAATCTAAATGTATTAAAAATGATGTTAGATTCTGAATCCATTGAAATAGCAATCGAGTCCTTTCAAAATGGAAACAATCTTCAGTTGTGGCATATCCATTCTCCTTGAATGATTACTTTCTGGGGTGTGGATCATAACACAATTAACACAATTTTAGATTGATGTGCTTTATGTCAGTCATCCATTCATGTATGAAAAAAATAATGATAAATTATTGTAAAAATTTGGATACGGTTTTATGGTTCAGCTTGTATAAATTGATGGTGTTTAATAAAACAGAATGTGGACAATGTTGTATTTGGTTGAGTTCACTGTCAGGTCATAATTCCCAACTCCAGATCTTAAGAGAAACATAACATGACATCTGAATAATGACATGATAAAAATCTGTAAAAAATATTTGCTTATGGAGTTTAACTACTTAATTTGAATGCAACAACAATGTTTGGTTTCAGATTATATAACATTTTTAAGCTCATGTTTTATCAATGATCATCAAATTACCTTCACTTAGCATGTGGAGAAGATTTTACATTTAACCGCTCTATTAAAAATAAACATTCCACATTGCTGGTACATCAGGGTGTTAAGTATGACAGACATTCAGAATAAATACTTTAAGGAAGCTTAATATGATGCTATTTACATATACTGTAGTATCATTAAGCACACAACGTTCCTAGTCCCAGACAAATACCACCAAACTTAATCGTAGAATTTTTTTTCGCGTTCAGATATTCCTTTTGAAGTGAAAATGTTACTGTGTATGCTATTTTTGGTCTGTTATTATCACATACAATTAGCAATCATATTCAGCACACAAGATTTTCAATTGCTAACCCATGTATACTTCAGTTTCCATGTTTTTTGGATCAAAGTAATTGTGATTCCAAGTGTGATATGAGTTTCTATTTTGTATTCAGATTAAAATGTTGGTACTTGGCCTTGTTAACACAGTTCTGTTAAGAACATAATCATATTAACACTTCTTGTGCGAATAGTGTTATAGAGTTCTCTGACATTGCTTTATGAGGCAGTTTAAATAAAATTGGTTCTCCTGGATACAAAATGAATGGAATGGCCTCTGGATGATGTATTCCTTATGATGGAAATTCACTCACTTCCGACATGACAGTTTTTTTATGCTTTAAGGGAACAATGCAAACTTGAAAGAAACAACCCTTTTTTTTAAGGCCAGTGTACAAATTAAAACAATTATTTTTTTTAATTTTAAAAGCAACAACACTTATTAATATTGCAAGGCAAGAAAGAGTTAATGTGATATTGTACCCTGCACTCTGCCTTACATAAAAGAAGTGCTTTGCATACTAACAGCATCACAGGCTACACCACTGATTAGAATATTCTGCTTTATAGTCAAAATCCATAGCTCATTTTTTTCTGGAAATAATACTGCAGTAATTATAGATCTCATCAGCTGACAATTTCTCCAGCATTGTACTATATTTCAAAGTGGTTAATAGAAAAATTTACGCCAATCAATTCTTATCTGCAATTATTAACTGCAAAAGAACGCAGAAATAGGAATGCAACATTTAAATATGTACAGTATCAATCTACTCATAAAGCAAGGTCATTCTATTTACTTAATACTAGAAATAAAGCAAGCTATAAATGTAAATACAAACAGGTATTCTCCTTGTCAGAAGATACAACCGATCATATTGGTATATATCCCACGATGAAATAGAAATCACTCCTGATAAACAAATTAACTGCGGTGCAGATGTCATGAATTGCAAGGTTTAAAATCACAAAACGTCCATTATAATCCATGAGCCATATTTCAAGGTCTGCTTCTTGCTTCGTAAAGAGAACACCTTTGCATCTGGTACACTACTCGGAACCACGATAAAATTGTGGGCAGTTATAATTAGATCCGCTTTCACATTCACGAGTAATACTGTTGTTTGCCTGCCGCTTTGATTAAAGCAACCATTGTCTTCCAACAGCTAGCATTAATTCTTCCAAGATGGTTTTCTGATGAGGCGTTAGTTTATTCCAGACTGCTGTTTGTTGTCTAATTTACGCCAGGTCCCCGCTGTGTTCTGTTTAAACCATGCTCTTTGTCTTGCCTTTGAAATTTACCAAAACTTACAAAAAATCAATAGTTAATTGATTATTCACTTTTCTGCAGCTTCAAACAGCAAGCATGCATAAGATCCTGAAGTAGTCGCCCTATTTTCAAGGCAGGAGGCTGCTTGGTGGCAGTTATCTACAAGCATTTTACTGTAGGCACCCCCACGAGCTCTGCGGTGGCATGCAATGCCAGTATCCGATAAGGATAACGAAGATTGTCTAACGAAGCAGAGGAAGTCATCGTGTGAGTTAGATCCCTTTCACTGTTTTAAATGAATGCTGATGTACAGGATATCGGAAACAAGAATATCATGTTCTCACAGCCATCCTTCTGCTTTCAGTTACTCTTCCTTTTTGCATGGCATTGACCAATATGCCACTGCAACGGACTGATGTAAAATTTGCGTCGGAATGGGGATGAGACTAGTGCTGTACCTCTGACATGGAATAAGGATGGCAAGCACGTAACATTACGAAATCTAGGGCAAATGCGAGCGAGAGAGAGAGAGAGAGAGAGAGCGAGAGAGAGAGAGAGAGAGAGAGAGAGAGACAGATGGCGGAGCTGGCCAGAAGCCAAAGCCAGTGAAATGAATTACATTGCTGAATAACTGTACACCATTGATTCTGCCACTTGTTGCTGCATGGCAATAGGGGCCCTGATGTTGGTCGGAATCTCCTTACGTGTCAGATTTTCCTCAGACAACTTTTCACACATAATTCACAACACTGACACTGATGCACTGCAACAGACGACGCCTTGTACAAGAGATGGAATAGAAGAACAAGCACTGTGATCTGGCCATTTTGCTTTTTGAAGAATGGGATACTGGCATTCACAGCTGGAGTTATGTGGCCCATATTTTTGTGTGCTGAGCTGAAAATGAACACTCCATCCTCACAGACTGTGGCACATAGCGCAACCCTCTCCAGAGTTGCCACTATGGGATAAAGATTTCATGTATCGTCACTTAACCTACAAGCACAGCATTTGGAATTCCAAAGGAGAATATTTGCTGTCTGACAGGATGGAAAGCTGGTCCCAGGGCTACAATGCTTGGGTGTTTTCCGAAAACTAGGAACAGTCGTGGCAGATTGTTCAATAAATGCTCCATACCCTGGATGAAGCTAGATATTATGTGATGCCCAGGGGGGCTTTGGAAATCAAATAAATACAATGTTTGAAGTAGCACAATTTGAGGTACATTATAAAAAAGGCAATTTGAATTTCCAATGAGGCGATGCATATCTGCATGCTAATTAGACCAGTGTCAAGCCTAGTCTGCATTCTGCTGTTGATGGCTAGGAATGTGCCTGTTCGCTCTGCTGGGAGACTGTTTTCTGCATAAATTATCAGCTTTGTTCTACAGCTCATTTTTTAACAAACAAACATGAAATGCAAAGATCAAAAGACAATTCAGAAATTAAAATTATTGATCTATAAAACTTGAATTTGAGATTCCAATTAAAGCTGGCACAGAAATAAGATCAAAATTAACAGTATGAGCATCTAGATGAGTTAGATGGTTAATTTTTTAAATCTTTGTTTATATTGGCAACATATTATGGACTAATTGTGGTGGGGAGGGGAGGGGTGTGAGGAATAGAAATCAGGAAAAGCCACCTAGTGGCAATGCAGCCATTTCCTCCTGTATTTGGGGAAGAAAGGAATCAACATTCCTGTTTGTTTTGCTAGCTCTCCACTGCAAGCTGTCATGGTAATATATCTTTACTTAATATATTAGCTTTCTTAGATTCTTTTGGAAAATAACCCTCACTTAGTTTTCAAATCTACACTTCAAAGCATTCTCTGCAATGCACACATACAGATTACAATGGTTAGGTATTGTATTTCAAATATATTATCGCCACATTCCTAAACTGCTAACATATACAAATCTTTGACATACAAAAACCTCTTCATCTTCGAATAAACTAGATTGATCATTTTTTAAACATACATAGAAGGCACCCATTCATTTTTGAAGCATTACTATAAACCAGTGCAGAGTGTACAAAGACAGCACAAATTAAGCATGCACGTAGTAACCCTTGCTCAGTTTAGTGAGCTATTTCTGTATTTATGTCTTTCTCCGTGTGAAGTTTGATGTTAATAATTAATGCATATTGTACCAGACTTTGGAATTATGATATTAAGCAAGAAACAATCACTTTTTTTTTTAAAAATAGGAAGAATGGATAAAAGCATTGGAAAAATAATCAAAATGAAAGCAGTTGGGCTAAAATAAGGATATAATGCAGGGAAAAGAGGTAGAATGTCTACAAAAAGGATGATAAGATGGCCAAAATGTGGACAGGTGAAGAGGATTCATGGATCTGAGCAAGAAATGGGGGTATAATTTATTGTATTTGCATCATAATATGCTTTTAGGATTAGTCTAACCTAGAGTAGGTGGAAAAAATGCAGGCGTTTATTTAATTGTTACTGAGAGAAAACGATAACTAGCTGAACAGTTTTTATTGTGTGCTGGAATTGTGCCAAATTCTACTGTTCTGGATGTTGAACACTTAATGTTACCTCACTGTTCATGCTCTCTTTTACTTCTCTGTCACAGACTGGCAATGTTACAAGATTTTTGAACCCTGTCTAAGGGTACAGCTTGATTGTAAATCAACAATAATACCCCTCCCCCAGCAATATCCATGAAATTCACTCAAGGAGGAAGGTAGCAAGCTCCAATGATTGCTGTCAGCGGGCCTGCTGCTTTCCAACATTATGTAAAATGCTTCCATTCTCATTTATAGCTTCTGCCATTTTCTAAACCTTTCTTTTGTCTGTTAAAGAAATTAACCTACTAATTCTAGAAAGCTATTGAGAGCTGTTACAATTAAATGAATAGGACTTCATTAATCAGATAATGTTATACTGTTTAGCTTACACTATTGTGTGGTCACCAGTAATAATTTAAATACTTTCAAAATCACAATTGTTTGAACATTTGGATAAGACTACTAGTTATAAAAGCACACACTAAGCAATTATCTGCCATAGCTGCTATTTTGGGAATTATGTGGCTAATAATATTTTTGATGCATTTTGAAAGATATTTGATATGCAATCTAAAATATTATAATTGGTAAATTACTTAAAGAATGTCATTAATTTAAATCTAGAATTATATATACATTTCTGAAAGTCTTTGATAAAGGTTCTCATTGAAAGCATTTTCTGCCACTGAAAATTGTGGACGATCAGAGACTTCAGTTTTGTTTGTGGGTTACCAGCTCACATGACATTCTGGCCATATAATACAGAACCATTGGGTACCCAACCTCACAATATTTGATCACAAGACTTCAATGAATGTTGCAACTATTATTTGGGGTTTCCATAACTTTTGCAATCACTTTGTGCCACTGGCAACAGTGCAGCAAGGCTCAAGAACAAGGAAAACAGCAAACGTGCTGAAGTAAAAGGAGGGTAATGTGAGGATGGGAAACCGAAAGATGGAGAGAAATCTGGGCAGGAGGAATTTTAATTCAACCATTACCAATGGCAACTCATTGACTGCATTGATAATGAATAAAACTTAAATACACCTCAGAATTATTAGTCATGCAATATGTTTTAACAACCAGAATTTTCCTTCAGATTGAAATAATCATTTTTTTTTGTGATGATGTAGGTGCAATAATGTTAGGGTTAAGGTTACTCCTGAGAAGGTTTTGAAGTTACTGAACAAGTCAAGACCTTGGTTGGCTGTTTTTCTCATCTCCCTTCCTTTGGCACTCCTTAATGCAGGCCTGACCCCCATCTTTCTCAAGTCAAGTCAAGACAAGTTTATTGTCATTTGATTGCACATGTACAAAATGACGAAACAGTGTTCTCTGGTTCTCTGTGCAAAACATGCAGACACACAGCCAGACATGACACACATACATACAGACAAACAATACATATGCAAGACAAGTATTTTGTCTATAAAATCAATCAATAAATATTGTTTTGTACAAATGAGAGTCTTGGATGGTTAGTGTGAGCAGTTCCTTTGATCATTCAGCCGTTTCACTGCTCATGGGAAAAAGCTGTTCCTCAGCCTGATGGTGTTGGCTCTGATATCTCTTCCCTGATGGGAGCAGCTAAAAGATGCTGTGTCCAAGGTGGAAGGTGATTTTAATGATTTTACATCTCATTTATCATGTCTTTCCTCAAAAAACAACACTCACAAAACAGTCCCCTATTCTTCCTCTACCGATGTCTGCAGTCGCCTACCATGTTTTATTCATTCTAGACAGATCTCTGCTCTTCCAAAGTTCAAAAGTGTTTATTACTAAGTCATTGATAAAAATGTATGCAGTGTGACTGCTGTAAATCACCAGTTGTCTTCACCCCAATTTGTCTGAAGCCCGTGACCTAATTGGTCACATTTTCCTCCTCTAACACCTCCCCCAGGATGGGACTACAACTCACTGGATCCCATTCTTATCCATCCAGTTGGAGCTAGAAAATCAATTGCAGTAGGGAGTCCTCCCATTCATGCAACTCATTTAACTCAGATATCTAACATGGTCTATCTTTGCCCCATCCTGGTTGGCATTTTTGTGCTGAAACTCAGAGACATTGTTTGAAGAAACAAAAGCAATTTATAGAAATATTCCAATGGCATTCAACTTTACTTCAATACTACCTTTCTTGAACCCTGTCCTTTTCTTAAACAGGCAGGCTGCTATTGGAAAACACGAGCTGGAGAAGCAAAAATATTGTCCATTGCATAAATTGGACATAAGTCTAATTATCCAGGTATCAACTTCACCTTCATCATGGCAAACGTTTGAGAATTAAGCAGACTTCTTGCAACCTTGTTGTCATTTTTGTCACATTGCTAAGCCTTTGGCCTTAAATGCACACGTTATACTGTCGTCACATTGGCTAGAGCTTTGTTACTCCTAGCTTTGATCTTGCTAAAGAACTTAAAACTGGACTCCCAACTTCTGTAAAAAACTCAAGCTCATTCCAAGCTTCCCTGCTTTTAACCGAGCCCTGTAAACTCTTTATCCCTTTCTCATTGGTACCTGGTTCCTCCAGGGTCATTCTCTATGCAGTCTTCTCCAGGTGCATGGGAGCACCACCACTGCACATCCTCCCCTCAAATCACATGTGATCCTGACTTGGAAATGCATTACCATTTCTTCATTGTTTCTGGACCTCAATCATAGAACATCTCTCTCAACACCAGTGTGGTCCTACCTTCATCAGATGCAGCTCAAGAAGGCAGCTCACAATCATCTTGTCAAGGACAATTAGAAATAGTGAGTGATGTGCAAATCCTGAAAAAACAATGACAAAATCCAGTTGTACAACCCTTTTGTTCTTATTTCCATGTCTCCAGGTCTATCTCCCTGCATTTCCCAATTTTATTGATTCCATGATTCAGGAGATGAAGTCCTAATTTAGAAATTCCAGCCAAAATCCCATTACATCTTTGTTTATTTTTCTCCCTTTGAAATATTCCTGAAATCTGATTTGTCAAATTAATGGTAATCTCCTCAAATAACTCTTCAATGACCATATTTGGAATGACTGCTGAGAGCCTTACCCATTCCTTCTCACTCATAACAGAAGAAAAAGAAGCAGGAGAAGGCTACTTGGCTCACTTTGACAGCTCCACCATTAATTTAATCTCCATGACATTTCTCTGTACAAACATAGACCCCCCCCACCCCCCGATTCCCCTAACATTTAAAAACCTATCCACAACTTTCTTGAAGATACTGTGATTGAACCTTCACTGCCCTTTTAGAGTCAGAATCACAGGTTTCTACAGCACCAAAACAACACCCATGCAGACTAAGGTACACCCATTTACTTCAACCTATATCCCTCTAAATCTTTCCCATCCATATCCTTGTCTAAATGTCTTTTGTACAATATAATTGTACCTTTTACTGCCTCTAGTAGCTCATTCGTCTTTCATGGCTTGTTTCAGCATCATGTTGAAGAAGATTGAAAAGAGGGTTGCGCAGCCTTGCTTCACGCCATTGTTAATGGAGAAGGGTTCAGACAGCTCATTGCTGTATCTGTCCCGACCTTGTTGGTTTTCGTGCAGTTGGATAACCATGTTGAGAAACTTTGGGGGGCATCCGAGGCGCTCTAGTATTTGCCAAAGCCCTTTCCTACTCACGGTGTCGAAGGCTTTGGTGAGGTCAACAAAGGTGATGTAGACTCCTTTATTTTGTTCTCTGCACTTTTCTTGGAGCTGTCTGAGGGCAAAGACCATGTCAGTAGTTCCTCTGTTTGCGCGAAAGCTGCACTGTGATTCTGGGAGCACATTTTCAGCGACACTAGGTATTATTCTATTTAGGAGAATCCTAGCGAAGATTTTGCTTGCAATGGAGAGCAGCGTGATTCCCCTGTAGTTTGAGCAGTCTGATTACTTCCGGTACCGCACGGATGGCAGTCTCTTCAATCTGAGGCGCCTGCAAGCTCACACCAAGACACAAGAGCAACTTGTCCGTGAACTACTCTTTGCAGACGATGCCGCTTTAGTTGCCCATTCAGAGCCAGCTCTTCAGCGCCTGACATCCTGTTTTGCGGAAACTGCCAAAATGTTTCGCCTGGAAGTCAGCCTGAAGAAAACTGAGGTCCTCCATCAGCCATGACTACCAGCCCCCCCACATATCCATTGGGCACACAAAACTCAAAACGGTCAACCAGTTTACCTATCTCGGCTGCACCATTTCATCGGATGCAAGGATCGAACACGATAGACAACAGACTCGCCAAGGCAAATAGCGCCTTTGGAAGACTACACAAAAGAGTCTGGAAAAACAACCAACTGAAAAACCTCACAAAGATTAGCGTATACAGAGCCGTTGTCATACCCACACTCCTGTTCGGCTCCGAATCATGGGTCCTTTACCGGCATCACCTACGGCTCCTAGAATGTTTCCACCAGCGTTGTCTCCGCTCCATCCTCAACATTCATTGGAGCGACTTCATCTCGAACATCGAAGTACTCGAGATGGCAGAGGCCGACAGCATCGAATCCACGTTGCTGAAGATCAAACTGTGCTGGGTAGGTCACGTCTCCAGAATGGAGGACCATCGCCTCCCCAAGATCGTGTTATATGGCGAGCTCTCCACTGACCACCAAGACAGAGGTGCACCAAAGAAGAGGTACAAGGACTGCCTAAAGAAAGCTCTTGGCGCCTGCAAAATTGACCATCGCCAGTGGGCTGATATCGCCTCAAACTGTGCATCTTGGCGCCTCACAGTTCGGCGGGCAGCAACCTCCTTTGAAGAAGACCGCAGAGCCCACCTCACTGACAAAAGACAAAGGAGGAAAAACCCAACACCCAACCCCAACCAACCAATTTTCCCTTGCAACCACTGCAACCGTGTCTGCCTGTCCCGCATCGGACTTGTCAGCCACAAACGAGCCTGCAGCCGACATGGACATTACCCCTCCATAAATCTTCGTCCGCGAAGCCAAGCCAAAGAGAGAGAGAAGAAGAAGAGCTCATTCCATATACCCACTGCAGTGAACAGGAATTCACCATCTATATATTGTCCAGATGGCTGCCTCCTCCCTTGGCTCCACCTTCACATCCCAATATAAACCCTGGTTTTCCCGTCTTACCTCAGATTTACCTGAGGACTATTATATCTATCGGCCATTGATTGCAAGCTATTAAAAGTGTTTTTGTACTGCTCACCTGTCTCTGAGTGCAATCAGTCGCATTACAATTTTAATAGCTTAACTTTTGAAGCAAGATGGAAGCTCTGTTGAAGCAAGGCATGCTCCAGGACAACCCTCTGTCCCCATAGGCCCTGGAGGAATTCGCCTACTGGCTGGAGTGCTTCCAGTCTTACCTGACGGTCGCACAAGATGTCTTCAACTCTGATAGTCTCCAGAGGTCTTTACTTTTCTCTCTTGAGTCAGCTGTCATCAGGGATTGCGCAACATATGGGTTTGCCATAGAAGGTTTGAAAGTCCACTACTCAAGGCCTCAGAACAATGAGCTGGCGAGACACCAACTCTCTCAACGTCGGCAGCATCCGGGTGAGTCGCTGGATGATTATGTTCTTGAACTGTGCGCCCTGACTAGGAAGTGCCACTACAAAGTGGCCACGGCTCGGGTAAGAGAGGAGGAAGAACAAATCCAGGACACGCTCGTTGCAGGAGTGAGGTCGAGGTGCGTGAGGCAATGACTGCTGGAGTTGGGGAAGAAAGACTTGGCCAGCACCGTGGAGCTGTCAAAAGCACTCAAACAGGCCCAACTAGGAGCTGACGACCTTACGGGTGAAAGCGGTGCTTTTTCAGAAGACCAGGTCTGTGGGGCACCAGCGACTCCTGCAACCCCAACACCAACTGCTGCAGCCACATGTGACTGGGAATGCTACTTCTGTGGACAGGCACAGCACCCCCGCGCCCAATGCCCCGCAAAGAACACCTTGTGCTCAGGATGTGGTAAGTGAGTGCACTGGGTGAAGGTCTGAAGGACTAAGGGGATCCCACAGATGGCGAAGGCATGTGCAACCCCTGAATCGGCATATGATCTGTGCCCAAGTTCCGAAGTGCCGGCCCTGTCGCCATCTTGTTCCGCCTCATGCTGACACCTGCCACCGGAAGTAAATCATCATGGGAAGTAGTGGCAGCCATCTTGCCATGCCTCGTGGTTGACACTACCTTGTCCTCCCTCGGATCAAGACGGGGGCAGCCATCTTGCCGTGCCTCGTGGTTGACACTACCTTGTCCTCCCTCGGATCAAGACCGGGGCAGCCATCTTGCCGTGTCTCGTGGTTGACACTACCTTGTCCTCCCTCGGATCAAGACGGGGGCAGCCATCTTGCCGTACCTCGTGGTTGACACTACCTTGTCCTCCCTCGGATCAAGACGGGGGGTAGCCATCTTGCCGTGCCTTGTAGTTGACACCATCTCGTCTACCTGCTGGTTAAGATAAAAGAGATGGCAGCAACATGGGGAGCAATATGGTTTCTGGTGCTCTGGCCTCGGTCATCCTCACCAATTGAATAACTTGACGATGGAGGTAAGGGTAAACGGAAGCTTGACTGATTGTTTAGTAGATACTGGCTCCATGGAGAGCTTTATAAACTGTGACTGTTCTGTGGTATAACTTGAAAATGTATCCGACGGACTATTGTATTTTCCTAGCTTCGCACTCGGCGATGATCCAGGGGTATTGTATAGTACATCTAACTGTAAAAGGGGGGAGTTTTGTAAGGTTCAATTGTACGTACTGAAGGATTTGTGTGCTCCTGTGTTACCTTAAAAGCGTGATCATGGAGTACTCTGGCCCACTTCCTACAATCATGGTGAGAAGCTGGACGGACATGCAGTCTCTCCCCCCCCTAAATATTTATCCCCCCTTCCCACTGTTTCTGAACCTGACCTTTGATTGCAAGCTGATACAGTGCGGGGGATCGCAAATTTATTAGAGCCAAGACGCAGCGGCTGCTCAAAAAAAATATCACTGAGCCCAGCAACAGCCCATGGAGAACCCAGGTGGTAGTTGTAAAAGGGGAGAAAAGTCCAGGCTAGTGATTGACTATAGCCAAACAATTAATTGTTTCACACTCCTGGAGGCGTACCCCCTCCTTCAAATGATCTCTTGATTCTAGAGCCACAGGAAACGGTACCCCTGCATCTACCCTGTCAATTCCCATATAACTTTTAAATGTACGTTTCATTCTTCTAAAATGTATAGTGCTGGTTTGTGTAACCTCTCTTACTAATATGGTATGAACCACTGTCATCTGAGATTTCATTCCTTCATCCTTATCTGAACACCAGCAGAAGTAATTATTCATTGTTTTACTTGTACCTTTCTCAGTATTGTTTCCTCTCACCTCACCACTGTTAATGTTCTTGGTTCTGTGGGAAATATTCCACAGTAAAATTCCTGAGCAAAATTCCTGAGCAAAATTCCAGATTTTCCAGGAAATTCCTCCCCAAGGCCAATTACATGTCACACTATATGTTGACCTGATCCTCATTTGTTTTAGCTACCAATGCCTTCCTCTGCCCAGTAACACATACAGTTTTGCCAGATCAGATCCCTTTAACCCTCTGTGTAACTGATCAGAGGTGTCACTTTGATATTTAAAAATGATGATGGCTAAAATGGTGGCTCATCAGCAGGATTCTCTTCTTTTGATGTGGACTTTTGTTGTCAAAGCAGGACGGAGGAACAAAGAGTAAAATGCTTCTCACTTGTGGCTTTTTTGTGAATTACTTGGAAATGCACAAAAAATCCATCTGCACTACAATGTTTGCCAGCTAATGCTTAGTTCCTTGTGGTATTTTGGACAAAAAAATGGCAAACACTTGGGAAAAATTAATAAAATAGATCCACACTAGGATTCTGATTATTTCTAATTTAAATCAACGAATTAGCAACAAAAAACATACTAGTCTTTGAGCTAGTCGAGATGGATGAAGCAGTTAGAAATAGATGAGATTTGCAAATGAAAAATAATTGTGATAGATGAAGTGCAGTAGAAATTACTTCTGCATTTTATATTGATAGGAAAACTAGTTGACAAATTGGAGGACGTAAGCAAAAAATCTACAGATGGCGGGGTTCAGTGCAGCACACAGAAGTACTGAAGGGACATGGTAGGTCATTCAGTATCCATGGGAACCAAAGGTCAGTTGGCATTTCAGTTTGGGCCCTTCAGCAGACTTTTTGCTTTCTATGGATGCTTCATGTGTTTCTCCAGCACTTCTGTGCCCTGACATATTGGACGATATGGAGATGAGTATAAAGAAGGAGTAAAGCAACAGATTTAGCAGGTGAAGGTACTACAGGACGACAATAAGCAATACAGCTCAAAGGCAGAAATATTCATCTTCAATGTTGTTATATATAAAAATTTAAAAAAAAATGCTGGATATCCATAGCGAGTCAGGCAGCACCTTTGAAGAGAGAAACAGCACCAATTTCTCAACTTAAGTATTATCAGAAAGATTGTCTTAGTGGACTGTGCAATGCCACAGTCACACCGCACCCAGGACAATGGGTACCTTAAGTTGCCCATCTCCACTTTTGCCCAAAGTCTGATCAGAGCATGCAGTCTGAGTGTATCATGACATATATATCCAAATATTAAAATAACATACTCCCCACATGTTCAGATTGGCTTTTGTTCCACCAGTTAATAGGCATTGAGACAGATAAGGTACAGAAACAGTGAGCAGTGAGGGGAATGCCCTGTTGCAGGCCCACTTGTGTAAATAGATCTTGCACAGGAAATGTCAAACATGCCTTGTACTTGATTTCACTGCACATCCAGACAGGACCTCATCTTGGAAGACCCAGGGCAAACTACGTGAAGCTTACCATTAATACATGTTGTATTTAGTGATCATATATTTGATCATTGCATGCAGAAACATTCCACTAAGTGATACTATCACAAGGTTCTTGTTAACTGATTGTTCCAGCTATGCTCCAATGAGCACTCATGGGAAGGGTAATGGGGAACACCAGAGAAGCGGAAACCTTGTCAGCCTTACCCTCACTTCACTATAAATAAACACATTATCACCATCTCCAAAATACAGATTTACTGAAGTGCCATATAGAAGTAGGAAATAAAATAAGTAAGCTCTGTGCAGCATTTGCTCCCATCTCCATGACTTGGTCCTGTCCACACTTCTAATGGTCATTTACTTCCTGCTGTGTGTTGGTGACCATCAACAAATTATAGTGGATTAGTTGGCATTCAGTGAGTTAAATGTGAGCTGTGCATTAGTGAGAGTTGCAGAAACTTGTGAAGATGAGGGGAAAAGTGGCACAGTGAAATTTATCACTGGAATGGGAGTACCATCAGTACATTGTGAAGCGAGGGTGGAAAATAATATCAATAGAGGTATTCATAAACAAAATATAGTAGGTTTGAAAATGTGTAAAGTGAAAACAGAGAATGCTGGAAGTAGTGAGCAGGCCAGGCAGCAGCATCAGTGAAGAGAGAAACAGTTAATGTCACTGATTAAAGACATTACATCAGAACTTCCAGTAGATTCGATATTATGACATATCCAGTGAGGTCTGCTGGGAATCTGGGACTCTTTCGGCTACAGCCAGACTTCATATATTTCCAAGTTACAATGAGCATTAAGTGGGAGAATTGTTTTCCAACTGCTTCCCACAGTTTCAGATCTGTTGTGCTGTTTCATAAGTAATCGCAAGCTACCTCTCTCTACGTTTAAATCCTTCTATCCAGGAGACAAAGAGAAGTAGCAAAAAAGGATCCAGCCTAAGATCACCAAAAAAAAATCATATGTATTAGCAATATTTTTATATTACTGGAGGACAGCTCAAATATATTTCCACAGTATGCAAGTGACATTTATGTAATCTCCTCCTACAGAGGCTAAGCATATTGGGTCTATATTTTTTGTAGTTTGCTGCGCAATTGCTCAGCAAAAGGTGCTCCTTCCATCCGATAGCCTTGGGAAAGGTGTAGTATTTGTTTAGCCTCCTAATCAAGGTCACGTGAAGCCACGGATTGCAGATGGTGGTTGGCTTTTACAAGCAGCTTCTACAAATTGGAATTTATGGTTGTAAAACTAAAAACGCTGACCAGATGAATCTGCTGATCAATGGCCGGGGTTACCTGTCCAGTACGGACATTGCAACTGAAGAAGGCAACGGGAAACCACTTCACTATTTTTCCTTTGTATAATCATGAACTCAATGGTCTCAGCTCAAAGAAGAAGCCTTTCACAGAAGGAGAACAGGGGAGGTAACAACTACAATTCAGAAGGTCAGAGATCGTGACAGATGGAGAGTCATGATCGTCCATGCTGCACGGCAAGGCACCTGAATGAGGATCATATTGAAAAATATGAAGAGCATGACAGAGCAAGTGTCAAAATAATTTCACGTCGAATCATCTTGAATGAGGGGACAGAGTTTTAAAACCAAGTTATGTGTAAATTTTTTTCTCAGAAAAAGTAATGAATCTCTGGAATTCTCTAATGAGGAAGTCATGGATATATTTTTAAAAGATTGGTGAATTGGCAGCTGTGGGGATCTGTCACAGAGGAGGAGTGGGATCCTGGGGAAGATAAGCTTTGATCACATTCAATAAGGAGCCAGATGCTCTTAGTTTGTTGTGTTCTTGGGCTATTGCAATGTTGGCCCCTTCTGCCACATCTGCCCATTGCTACTGGAAGTATTCCTGAGGACTTCCTATTTTAAGAGAGCAGATTTCCCTTTTCCTATCTCCTGCTTAAAATACATTCTTTAAAGGCAGAACTAAAAATCTCATGCAGTCTCTCCTTCCTGCTTGCAGTGATAATTCACTTCCCCTTTAAGGATAATGGGACGCCTTTAACTGTGATCTAAAATACCCAATAGCACGCACCCTCATCCAAGCATGCAGCCTATGAATAGTATGTGCATTGCTGGCTACACGGCTGAATGACGATAATGAGAAGGCAGCACAAAGATTATATGCTGCTTGGGACAGCACTAACAGGCATTTGACCTCTACTCAGCCATTTTTTGGCATGCTCAAATTGCTCAGCCAAGATGTTGATCTTTTAACTGAATTATTTCAATAAAATATTTAAAATGGCATATTAAGTTCACTTCCAATAGTTTGTTCTAAATGAAATAGGAATTTCAACCCTTTAATCAACTTGAGTAAGGAGGTGCACCATTTAAATGCATTTAAAGTTCAAGGCTAAAGCAACATCGTCAAATCAAGTCAAATTTAGTGTCATCTAATTGGACAAGTACAACCTGATGAAACTGTTCTCCAGTCCTCGGTACAAAATCTGCAGACATACAACCAGACATAACACACACACAACAAACAATACATATACAGGACAAGTATTTTATCTATACAGATAGATAAATAAATAAATATTGCTTTGTCCAAGTGAGAGTCTTGGATGGTTAGTGTGAACAGTTCAGAAACTATTCCTCAGCCTGGTGGTGCTGGCTCTGATACTTCTGGGTCTCTTCCCTTATGGGAGCTGCTAACATGCTGCATGCAGGGTGGAAGGGGTCTTCTATGTATGCAGAAGGATAAAAGAATCTTTGTCAGGGTTCATCCCCAGCAGAAGTGTAATAGAGGACTCTCTGATGAACAGGCTGTTCCCAGTGATGCACACATAGTCAGGCATCCAGTAATTCTGAAGGATCAGCAACATGGTTAAAGACTGTCTTTGGTCTGCCCAAAACCTTTTGGTCTTCCATCACAGTGAGATGTTAGTGAGGGAATACTGCCAATTGGCACATTCCAAGGTGGAGGACTACATGCTGAGGGACACACGGAAGCTTGGTACAGCCAATGCGAGAGATTTATGAGAAAGGACCATGGCCTGAGGTCATTCTGCTACTGACCATTAAGGGACTGAGACCAGAGGGAAAGTCCCTCAAACAACAGATTGGGGACTAATTACAAGGGGACACATTAGTGGCAACAGTGATATATAGCAAATTAGAGGATTAATGCTATGATGTACAATGATGGAATGTATATTTTATGTTTTTTACATGGAACTTATGTGATTTTTCCATTCTGAAGTGTCTCCCCACCTTCCGGGAGTGGCCGTTCACACAGGAACGTCCAAATCTCCAAATATCCGGATTAGGCCATGAATTTAGACAGAATACCTGAAGTGCGGTACTTAAGGAGGCTGGACATCCTGTTCATTAGCCCGTTGTTCATGGATTACCTGTAGTTCAGTTTAGACTGCAGGCAATCTGTGAAAATAACTTGGGGTTGAGGAGGTAAAATGTCAAAACGGTACAAGGCCTTATTCCTGTTCTGATCTTTTTACACAGTGTGTAAAAAACATATAGGATTATGTCATTAAAGAATGCTAAAAGACTGCACTATTTTCTTTTGAATACCATTTTATTGTGAACAAAGTTTATTTTTGGAATAAAAAATTATATCCCCACAAATCTCTCTAGGTAATTCATGGTGGTAAACAGCAGGGGACTGAAATATTGGATGCATGTGGGGATGCTGTAAGAAGGACACTGAGTTCATCAAAATAGGAAAAAATGTAATGGGATGATTTTCTCTCTAACCATGGGAGGGTTTTCATATCTATCTCAGTAAGCTTTGTCTTGAAAATGCCTTCTTATGTACTGCACATAAATGTACTGGTTTGCCATCCTTAATAAAATCCCTTCAAGCTTGTTGTTCCTGGAGGCTTTCAAGTTTTAATGGGGAAAAGAAAAGACTTGCAGTGATTTAACACATTTTGTAATTTCAGGACATTTCCAAAGCACTTTGCAGCCAATGAATATATTGCAATGTGTAAAATAAGGCAGCACACACTGTGGTCCCACAATTGCAATGAGATCGAAAAGGTTATCATTTCCATGATAGTGGAGAAATGGGACACTGGTGTATTCCACTCTGAAGGACAATGTATCCTGTGGTGTAGAATCCTCTCACTCGGGGCTTTCATGCTCAAAACCTGTGTTATCGCCTGCTCAAGTTTTAAAAAATAGGCAAATTTACCTTTTATGCTGATGACCGAAAATGTGGATTGCGTGGTGGTTTTATGCAGGGGTGATTCGCGAGCTGGCTTCTGAAGCTGAAGGAGGTCGAGTAGTGCAGTAGCGCCATCCGCCATCATGACATAAAACATATGCACTGGGAAGGGAAAGTGGCCTCTACTCAAAATGGTGACTGAAGAGCAGGTACAAGCATTAGTGGAGATCTGCACAAGCAGTCTTCGGACTCAGGCAGATCTTCTGCACAATGTAATCGCCCTTTTTGACCATATGATGTTCCAATTGTGTGAAGATCATATTTGTGCGATCAGGAGAATGTTCCTGCAGAAGTTGTGGAGAAGCAGGCAGCAGTTTGAGGCAGAAAGGTGCGCCGACCTGAATCACTGCAGAAGATGTATGATATTTCTTAGTCAAATCACTCTGGTGTTATGTACTGGAGAGACAGACCACAGGGGACTGTGTTTTGGAGTAATCTCCTCAATAATTTTGATGTTCATATGTCTCGGAACACTTTTGACTTTGTATTGGAACTCATTGAGCCTCACCTGAGGTGCAAGGCAACAATCTGGCAGCAGCCTCTGGAACCTCAGTTTAGACTCGCCATTGCTTTATGGTGATATGCCACCCCATGTGAATATCGATCCATCAGTTGTATTTTTGGTGTCGCTATTATCACAGTGTGTGTGTGATGGTTCGCCAGGTTACTGGAGTTTTGAAGAAGGCTCTCTCCAAATGTTTTGTTGACCTGCCAAGTGGTGATCATCTCCAGGAGACAATGGATGGATTTGCAGAAAGGGGATATTCAATGTGTGCTGGAGCCATCGATGGAACACATATTCCCATCATTGCCCCTCCCCCCCAAGGATGTACAAGCCTACTATAATTGGAATGGGTGGTACTCGATTGTTCTTCAAGCTGTTGTTCAGCACACTACTGGTAAGGTTGCAGCCTTAGTCACACTTGGTCTTTATTACTTAATGTGTCTCCTTTGCCCATCTATACACTCTGCATTTCTGTTTTTCAGCTTCACAGGTGTGTCCGTGGCCGCATGTATGATGCACAAGTGCTAGCAACTCACCCATCTACAGAAAGGACGAAGAGCAGGGCGAATACCTCTTCGCTCATGAGGTGAGTGTGTACCCATTGCTAACCATTCTCTTTGTGTGGTTCATGCAATAAATTGTTTTTTTTCATGGGGGCATGTGTCCCTATATTGCAATATGTTACAAGGCTATTTCTGAATAAAGTTATGACAGATTAAAGGGTTTGGCATTTTCCAGATATTTTCCAGATTTGTGGACCGTGAGTTTGTAAAAGTGAAAGTAACTTACAATCTGCATTGCTCTCTCCACAGAAATCCAGAACTGTTAACGGAGTGGAGATCCCCTTGTGTCTAGTCAGAGACCCAGCTTGCCACCTCAGGAAGTGGCTGTTGAAGGGTTTCACACATCACCGCATACTCGATCAATGGTGGTGAACCTTTTGCAAAGAATTGAGCTCGGCAAGGATGGTGGTGGAAAATGCTTTTGGCCGTTTCATAGGCCACTGGAGGTGCCTGGCCTCGATAATTGTGCCACTTTTGTTTCGGACATTGTTCTTGCCTGTTGTGTGCCACACAATATATATGAGCTCCAACAAGAAGCATTTCCTGCAAGAGTGGAACACTGATCTGCCAGATCTCCCCACGCTTGATGAGCGACCAGTTTGCCAAGACACGCCAGCACATCGTCACCAGGCTATCTGTGAAGCAATTATGTCCATCCTCTAAACCGATTCCTACGTGTAACTGCTTAAATGATTTCAAGTTAATGCTATAAAATTAATGTTAAAATAGATCATGTCCACTCTGTAATCATAAGCTTGAGAAGCAAAGAAAAAAGCACCAATCACAAATCAAGCACGTGACAGAAATGTATTACTTTTCATCTTTCATGATACACGTATAGAGCAATAAAAAAATTCAATAACAAGTCTAAAACAATAAAGAGTACAAATGACAGACAAAAAGTGACTAATGACTCTTTTGTGCAATACTTAATTCATTGCCCAATTATGTGATGATCCTATATCAGACCAGCAAGAGGAGAAGGGTGCAGGAGGAGGAAGATGGAGCTAATGACTCTAATGCCTCATCCATCTGAATATGGTTGTTAACATTTCATGCCGGCGTAGAATGATGGAGCCTCTTGGATGCAGGGAAGTGGTACAGGGCTTGGAATTTATATACTGTTGTGAGTGGGGTTGGCACCGATCCGAAGGGTCACGGATGTATGAGACCAGGTTTTGTAGCCTGCCTGTCCATTATTTTTCCTCAATGCCATGAAGCATGGAGTTGAACCTAGCCAGCGCTGCACTCTATTGACCTGTTGTGCCACATCCTCCACCTCCTGCATTTTTTGTGAACATCTCGACCTCATGCTCCCTCTGCTTTTCCACATGAAGGCGATCCCTCTCCACGTCCTCCTTGGAGATAAGCTGTGGCTTCATCAATTTTTGTTTCTTTGCTCTTCGCTGAGTTTCTAGACAACATACCAAAAAAAGGGGGGAATATTAGGTGGATGGCTCCTTATGGGCAGACACACTAAAAAAAATGATCACCTGGCTCCTTATGAAGCTCTACTTGCTCATTCCTGCCGGTGGCATTGGTCTACAACATGCTCACGTTCCTGGCGGTAGAGTCAGTCTCCAGTCCGCTCATGTTCCTGCTGGTGGAGTCAGTCTGCAGTCCACTCCTGTTCCTAGCAGGGCCTCCACCTTCAATTCACTTACATCTCCAGTAGCAGCGCTGCTGCTTGGGACTTGAGATGCTTCATTGATGAGCTCAGAGGAACCAGGATCCTCTATTATGCTCAAAAGGGTTACAGGCTTTGCAGAGTGGCTAATTCCCCATATGGAATAGCAGAGGTTGAAATATAGCCAGCCATTCCAGACACCCCTGCCATTCCTGTCATTGTGATCAATCACCTTGAGGAATTTTTTTGCGGAGGCTTTTTAACTTAGTTATAACCTGGCCTTTAGTACGTTGAAAGCCACACTCATGAAGTAGAGTGGTAAGGCTGTCAAAGGTCGGGCCATCCCTAACAGTTCCAGAGCATTGACAATCAGTTTCCTCTTGAGCCCTGAGGGCCAGGAGCTCACATACCTTGCTATCACGCCAGTTGGTACACATTCTGGCTGAGACTTTATCATTGACCATTCATTTAAACATTCCTGGTGGGTTCACTGCCGATTGCGCAGATGGATTCTTTAAATTTTGCGCTCCTGGGTCATGGGTTGAAGGTACCATCATATCGTCATCAGCCCTCCCTTTTACAGAGGAGGTGGAGCAACTATGACACTACCCCGCTAGGCGAAGGGAATGTGGAGCAAGTTGGACCAGCCAATTCTCCTTTTATGGAGTTAATTGGAGTGATTTAAAGGCAGAGGAAACCTATCTTTACAAATTGCTCTTTTGCACCATAAAAGGGCCTCCTGAGGCACTAATCAAGTAACAGCTCTGCAAATTATTAGACTGAAAATTTGTTGCATTTGTATTTGGCTTAAGAAATGAAAAAACAAATTAGTTTCTTCCGGGTGATATTGGACTTTGTAATTTTTTTTTCTTGTCACTGCATCCATCTGTGTAACTAATGGCAATTTATCAGATTGTTGAAACATTTAGATTGTACAAAAATGTTAGCCACTGAAAATGAACCACGAGTTGCAAGAAATATAACATGTACCACTTTCATATAGCCAAGTTGTTGCTGTGATTGGTTGTGAGGCTTCTGATCAATGTTGACTCAGTGTTGATAGTGGACAGCTCAGTTCTGATGGCACCATTGATAAACAAGGTCAGTTGTTTGAGCATTCCCTTGTTTAGGGTGATCATTTGTTACTAATTAAGTGGAATGAATGTTAATGGTTGTTTGATAACTTGAATGTGAATGCATGATGTTGATGGAGGTGAAGATTTACAGGCCTTGAGTTGAAGATTATCTTGCTGCTAAAATCCCAGTGTAATTTGAATGGGCATTTAGGTCTCTTCCTCATCTGTCCAATGTAGGACTTAAGAACAATTGCATTACTGAATGAAATCAGCTCCCACGATAGCGATGAAACCTCAGACCAGGAAAGTGAGCCAAAATGTTGTTGTGCTTGAGGACTTGCACCAATTTTGTTCAATGAGCTTGAGTTATTTAAGGTTTTGTTGTGTAAATAAGGACATTCTTTGGCCTTCCAGGATTTCCTGAACGAATTTAAAACACCAACATTCCTGAATAATTTCACAGGGCAGGAAATGGACACCTGTGGAAAGGATCAGAGTGTAGTTGGAATCCCTCAGTGGGTGGGGGGGGGGGGGTAGAAAAGATTTCTGAAAAAGGGAGAAACACATAGTCTGTAGTCAAAGGATTCATAGCTGCTTTCTACGGTGAAATCTCAAGAGTTCTCAGGTCAGTTCTGTCCTTTCAATTTGCTCTGGAGACACTCTTCATTCCACTTCTAAGGCCTGATTTCCAGATTGAGTTCCATGCTGTTTTTATGTAGAAAGTGACATCAAGCATATGTTGCATTCCAATTGTCATCACCCTTGGAAATCCAAAGGCCTCCAGGTGTAGATGAATCACAGATAATGAAGCTAGTTACCAAAATTTCACACCATGCACACAAAATGAAAATGATTGGAAAATGTATCCTTCCATTTAATCATTGCAATGCAAATAAAGACAAACTTCATAAGACTCAATTTCTAAGTCATATACCCCATACAACTGTGTCATATATTTACGTGGTTGATGTATTGTTGTACTAGTTCGAGTTGTGCTGTATTGATTATTATATTGAGAATTATAGCTGGAAAACAATTTGTTTTATTGAAATGTATGCAATCACTTGTACTGTTGATGTGTTTGAAATTTTGTAAGATTGTTGCATTCCATCAACATTTTCAACATGTTTTAAATTTTAAAAATTTGATATTCTTGACAACTTAAATTGATTAACCATTGTTTGTTAGTTGTTTGTTTACATCAGTACACAATGAGCAATAGTACAATGTAACTGAATACGATAGGAGCAAATCAAAATGAGTCAAAATAGACATTTTAGTCACAATTCCTTAACTTCTGAGATCCAATGTGAGATGAGTTTACCTCACAATCCAATAGAATTTAACGTGTATTTCGTTCTGAGTGTGGGTACTGATCTGTCATTAAACTATGGCAGCAGGTTGGTATAATGTATTTCCATATTACACACAAAGCCAGCAGCTGGAGAGCAGCCCAATGTTTATACCAGAATTGTTACTTCTTGTCCACGTTTGCTTCAAAGGGTAACGACTTCAGATGAATGTAGATGGCATTTTGGGAAAGAGGAGGGGCTCAGCAAACATCATAATCTTTGTAAACAGTTCTGGTCTTAATACACAAACTGGTTTTCTACATTTTTATCATCAGATGACTGTGTCAGTGAAACATGTTTGTTTTTCTGGCAGGTTCATATAACATTTGTTTGAATATTCAAATACAGTCGTTATTGGCTAAAATGCATAATAGACAATCTGTAAGGAAAATTAAGCCAATTTGAGCCTTCCATTA
Source organism: Narcine bancroftii (assembly GCF_036971445.1). Classification (NCBI taxonomy): domain Eukaryota; kingdom Metazoa; phylum Chordata; class Chondrichthyes; order Torpediniformes; family Narcinidae; genus Narcine; species Narcine bancroftii. The sequence continues at coordinate 284,010,632 of NC_091470.1, forward strand.
ACTTTAAACATGTTTTTACCTTGAATTATATTTCCTTTCCAGTTTTTCATCTTGTTTGCTCTCATAATATTTCTTAGCCACTTTAACTCAAATAAGCAAAATAATAGAAGATAGATCATGCATATGAAAATAAATCATGGAAAAGTTCACTTAATCCATGACAATTCCATTACTCAGAATCATTGACTTTCAAAGACCAGTAGCTTGAGGTTCAAGAACAGTTTATTTCCAACAGTTAACAGGCTCCTGAACCTCCCCTTGTTACACTCATCAGGAACTGCTCTAACCACAGAAGGACTGTCTGCATTATTGCGAAGTCACTTTTGTTTGCACCAAGATAACAGAATTTTTATTTTCAATCTACTTTTTGTGTATTGGGATTGCCTTTTTAAATTCAAATATCTATTTAGTATGCAGTTGTTTTTAATTATTTTGTAGTTTTTTTTCACAAAGTACCTGTTCAGCTGCAGCAATAAGATTATCGATTCATATGTATCTTGTACAATGTAAATGACAATAAACTCATTACCATGATGGTACAATATATGAGAAGGACAAACAAAATCATGAACCTGATTTATGAAAATCTCCAAGTAATACTCTTTGGATCTCAAAAGCAAGTTCGAATAAACCACTGTAGTCTTCATTTCTCTTGGTCCGAGCTAATTTCACTTTACCAATTATAACTTGAAATTGTTCAAGAACTTGTCAAGAACAGTTGACAATCTATACCCATTGCTTGCTTTAGATTTGTGATTAGCAATGTAATGATTAAAATTATCCTTCAAAACTTTGCTTTGGTAAAGAAAAACAGTCTACAATTTCTGCAAGGAACCATTTTGGGATTCTCGTTAGAACTTCGACTTCATATCCTTTAAAATCAGATCTATGTAACTTAAGTCGTTCCTCAGATTTGGCTGTGTCCTGTATTTATATGTTTATAGGTTCATTGCATGTTCCATATTTATCCATTATCATGATTATAGAATAGAAGATTTTGCTGCTTATTAGACTTTAATGAAGGTTTCATTTCCAGCTATTCTTCATAACTTTAATGACCTGAGTTAACTCTGGAAAACAGCAGGAATACACAGCTAATACTATTTATATGGGAAAAAGACTGATCTATAAATCTTAAGGCAATTTTAGAACAAAGGATCAGAAAGTCTTTCGTGAAAATGCAACTACTAATATCTTCACTGCAAGTAAGAACATTGCAGAAAGGCATGAGGATATAGCAAAAACTAATTGACCGAATAACTGCATGAATATTCTTGTCAATGGGGGAAGACTCACACTCATTGAAGGTGTGGAAAGATGATTGTCCAAATCAAAATAACAGTGAGCCTAATAATTCCTGATATTATTTATGGTTAACCACCACAACAACAGTTTGATGTCATCTTTGTGAAGATGGCAAGTTATCTTCTTCATTGAAGACCCTATGAGTTGCTGTTTTTTTGCTGTTGAAGTTAATTCACAGTAAATTATTTCAAGTCATTTCAAATTTAGATACCTTTGAAGTATGTGATGTGTTAATTATTGCCAATCAAACTCTCAGGCTTTGAATATTAGTAGAGACCTTAGCACAATGCTATTACCGCACCTGCGACCCAGGTGAGAATCCGATGCTGTCGGTATGGAGTTTATAAGATGTTGGTTTCCTCCGCATGCTATAGTTTCCTCACACGTTCCAAAGACACATGAGGTTGGTCACATGGATGTATTTGGGGTGACATGGGCTCATGGGCCAGAAGGGCCTGTTAGCTTGCTGTTTCTGTAATTATAAAAAAAGAGAAAATTGGAATCTTATTCCTTCAGCTTTGAATTCCAATGGATCAAAACAAATATTTTAAATTGATCTTTTCTTAACATCTGTAGAGCTCGTCGAAAGAACCAAAGACTTGTTGATCCAAACCAAGGCTTTTATTAGCAAAAGACAGGAGCTCTTCACAGGTGGCCGACCAGTCTGGAATGATCCGACCTGGCTAGGGACACAACCCTTTAAGGCCCAGACAGTAGGCGTGGCTTAGCTCTCAGCCAATCGCTGTAAGCACAGTCTAGATACAGTAACTATATTCACTATGTACATTGGTGATAGATCTGTACTATCACAACATCTTTGTTATATTTCTCGTTTAATGCATCTTTCCATTTCTTTTGTATTGTACTTGGTATGGCACAGCCCTAATTTCACATTCCTCTGTCTGATCAGTTATGATAATTCAAATATACTTGCCGTTGCACACAATTTCCAGAAAATTGTTTCTCTGTTACACTTCCAACTTTCAGTCCAATTTATAGTCAGCAGTATACAAAGGAGGGACAAGACTAGGGAAGAGTATTTGTTGGACTGTCATGATATTTTGGGTCATTAAATGAGTTATCTAGGTCAATGCACTTGCTTATCTGTGAAGGAATAATTGTCTTAAATCCTACAAAAATAGGTGTAATCTGTTGGAATGCATGGAAATGAATGCAGTCTTTAAAAAGCCAGTCCTACTGAAAGCAGCAGACCAGAGAAACAAATAGAGAAGAATGGGGGCTGACGCACTCAGGACTGTCATGTCAACTCACCAAATTTCATGACTCATACAATCCTTTTCATACCATATCATGTCAAAATAATCTACTAAAGTTGCTGGCACATGCAGAAAAACACAGCACCAAAAGGTGTCATATAACCAGAAAAAGGAAAAGTTGGTGCTGCAGAAAATATGCAATTCCTCCTCAATGCAACAGATTACAGCAGATACAAATAGTGGTGGCCACTATATGAACAAGCTATAAATGATTACTTACATCACATGGTCAAAATGACCAACAACAAAATGGACATTGAAACTATCTCTCTTCTGACTTTTTATCTTAAGGGACTTTATGCTCAAGCAGATTTTGATAGAATCCTAAAACACGCCTGAGCTAATATATCACCATCTCCTATTTCTACCATTCTTGCATCTGGAGATGCAACACAACAATGTATAAAGTTTAAAAGTATATTTTATTTTAAAGTTCCTAGAGATATCCTGTGGATATGATGAATGCTAAATAGTATCTCAAAAGAAACATGGGAAACAAGGCAGTTTTGCATAAATACAACAGTAAATGGAATTTAGTGGCTTCTGTTTAATGATTAGTGGTTAGTGTCCCCAAAATTTACGTCACTGAGGGCCATTTTAATTTATGTTTTCCACAAGGAAATCTGCTTCCAGACTGAAACTATATTTTGCTTTGCAGCACAGCTAATTAAACTCGTTTCACCAAATGGTTGTAATATCATGGGACAAGCAGGTTTGTTGGCAGCCATCAGTTAGCAGAACATTTTGTGCAGTGAACTCTTGATGGTTTTCTACTCTTTCTCCGAAAAGGTTTCCACTCAGATACTTTCTGCATGTTCACCTAGACTCTCTTCGCACAGTCAGAATGGGTAACATTAACTTTGCATGATTATGAAAAGTAGTTGGGGAATGAAACTAGCTATAATGCTCCTACATACATTATTTAAGGTAAGGGCTTGATGGGCTGAATGGCTTCCTCACTGATCATAACTATTTTGTGATACTGCGAAATTGTTCTGATATTAAGCATTTGTACTGATAGAATAAATCATGAAAAAATGAACCGTTGCACAGTGGAAATGTTTTAAAACTACTTCAGTGGCAGATCTAACCCTTACCCAGGTTCTAATGGTGGCTTTATCATATGAAACTCTGAAAGAAAGTGGCATGTGCTATGAATGTATTACTGCTATCAATAATGAATTAATGAGGTCATGGGCATTTACATTGATACTTGAATTTGCCACTGGTGCCATCAGAACTTCGTAACTCTAAACATAATTGGTGATAGACACCATTTCATGCTTCACAGTAACACACAATTTTTTTGAATGCAATCTTTTTAAACTTTTGAATGCCAAAGGAAAGGATCGTCACTTATAATAATAAATGATAAGTGATACTATCAATTTCTTATCGTGAAATATGATGACAAAAATAAATGTGGTGAGCAATCACTAAAAATTAACATCTTAGTCAAGTTTGTATCCACATTAAAGTGCATCGTGAGAAGACTGATGCTGCTAAGAACCCAGGTGCATGTACAAAGATCATGAGACAAGATAATCACTGTTGTATACTTCACAAAATATCTGAGAGGAAGCATTATTGAATCGTGTTAATTATGACTGTCACACTCGTTGGGTCAAAACCGTTCTGAGAAGACATTTAATGGGCACAGAATGGTATTCAGAATATTCAGAAAGATATTATTTGGTTTAACCACATGCAGTTTCATGTCAATGTTTTGGAAGCACTGTGTATATGGAAATAAATTCCCATTGAATAAGGTTTAGAGGAGAAGAATAAAAGGAATGGGAAAAAAAAAGCACACACACAATTAGCCTTCTGGTTTTGACCAAGTGTTTGAAAATCTGTATTATTGATTGTTTTCTTCAATGATAATGCTTGAACTGATGAGTGATTCTGTCAGACTGCTTTTGCCTCATCATTTTACAAACCTTTTCAGGATCATGTGAAATAAATCTAATCTTAAAGCTAGTGCACAGTTAATTTTCCTCTGTAAAAGTTTAGTCCAAGAGGTGGTTCAATCGTAACTGAGATTTTATTCATAAGGCTTCACCTCAAGTAAGGTTCTCTGGCTTGGCTTCGCGGATGAAGATTTGTGGAGGGGTAATGTCCGCGTCAGCTGCAGGCTCGTTTGTGGCTGACAAGTCCGATGCGGGACAGGCAGACACGGTTGCAGCGGTTGCAAGGGAAAATTGGTGGGTTGGGGTTGGGTGTTGGGTTTTTCCTCCTTTGTCTTTTGTCAGTGAGGTGGGCTCTGCGGTCTTCTTCAAAGGAGGTTGCTGCCCGCCGAACTGTGAGGCGCCAAGATGCACGGTTTGAGGCGATATCAGCCCACTGGCGGTGGTCAATGTGGCAGGCACCAAGAGGTAAGGTTAGTGCTTCAAGAAAGGGGACTGGATCTAATCTAAAGGTATTCCTTTATTGCAGCCCAATAAACAGAATGAAATGATTAAAGAAAAGCTGAAATGGACTTGGACTGTGTTGGTCACTCTATCGGGTATAGAGTAAAAATTGTTGTCGTTGAATGAAAAACATATTTCTGAATATCTAGATTTCAGATGGAAAGAAATGTGTTGAGAAAGACATCCAGAAAGATCCTCAATCAATGGGCTGTTATACAGTACATGAGAAAAAAATCCATTGGTTAGAGCAGTTTACAATGAAGGAAGTGTAGAGGGGATTAGTTTTCAAGGTTTTAAAATGCTTTAGGGGATTGATCTCAGCCAAATTCAACATGTTATTCTAAATAGGTAGGAATGATGAAATCAGGGTATATACAAAATGCATAATCAAAAATATACATCAGATCCCAAAAATTGTTTCTCTTCATGGAGTTCTACCATTTGGAAATGAACAGATAAACATATCCAAAGCAGAGAACATTTTCACCTAATGAGTACATGTTCCTGAAAGTTGTAATTCTCATGAAGGTTGGTCTCATTGCCTTGGGAAAAAAGCAGAAATAAATTTCTCATGTTTTCTCCCTGTTGTGTGACTCAATAGTAAACATAGGAGGTTAGTTGGTTAATTATAAGTGCAACAGAATCTGATTGGATTGGTGAATCTATTGATCCTTTCTTAATCGCTGACATACAAGAGATCTGGAAAATACTGATGAGCATGGTTCATTCTTAACTTCCTCCTCAGATCAGGGATTATTTTGGATGGAGCATAAATGTTAGTATTGCCAGCAATGCCCCTACTCAGTGGACAAAGCACGGTGATATTCCAGGACTAGTAATCAAGTGACATGTGATAATAATCAATGATTGAGATTTCAAATCTCTTTTATAAAAAAATCTGGAAATATAAAGTTGAGATCCTTGAACCAAATGTGTATTTAAAAAAAATGGAATAAATTATTAACATGATTCAGAGAAGTAAACTTATCATTGTTATCTGGACTTAAATATGACAGTCCCTCATTAATATGGGCTATTTTTTGCTGCCCTCTGAAGCCACATTAAAAGCTATTCAGTTGAAAAAATGTTGCCACTGAGGTTCAAAGTCTATTACCTCCAATGAATTGCACCAGGATAAGTCTTGCTAGAAAATGTTTGTGATAATGGCATATTAAGATTGAAGGAATGTATTTTGACAGGATCAAACAATAGTCAAATATTTCAAGAAGGCTTTGTAGTGACTATTTTCCTTTATAATCACTTGGAGGACATTAGAATGTTGTTGTTGTCTATGTTTCATTCAAACAAATCTGTACTAAAGTTAAGTTGAGTTTTCCAGAATTTATTAAACATTGTTAACATTATTATCATTACTATACATTGTTACAAGACATTAAACATTGTTAGACTGTGCCAAAATCTTTGTTAAATGGTCAATAAAATTATCAGATCACTCTAATTCCTTACCATTTGTAGAACCGAAGAAACTAAACTAACATGTGTAATCTCTAACAAGCCATAAGAACTTGGCTCAAAGACATTGCTGAGATACACTCAAAAGAAAATGTAAATGATTGCTATTCACTCACTGCTTGCAACTGGCAATTAATTTTAACCCTTACAGGCTTTATGGATGAAATTGGATATAATCACGAACATGAAACAAGTATGCATTGGTCCTTGTGTCCTTTTCTATTTACCTGCCAGATATTCAGTTCCCAAAAATTGAAAATCATGCATACTGTATAAGGGACTGCAAAAGCAAATCATTCTATTTTGTCTGACCACCCAAGTCCACTTTTAAACACATGAATAACTCAAAAGCTCTTGAAGCTGCTTATGAGAATTATAATGTGCTATTAACCCTTGCCTATAGATTTCAGTGCAGGGATATCCTTACTTCATACTTCCTACGAAATGGAAGTGATATAACCCTTGGCCAGTATCAACCAAGCAATTGATTAGTTGGGTGCATCAATAGGTTAATATCATGGGTAACTAGTTCCATTTAAAACTGTACTGCACCACTTAATGAGAAGATGCAATTTGGTTGAAATGCCTTGGTTGAAATGTCTTCTAGGCACAGATAGTCATGAATCATTGAGACAATAGCTCAGGATGAAGTGGATTGGAAAATGGAGTTAAATTAGAAATTCATTGTTCACCTGTGCCAGCAGCTAATCTTTTGTTGCCATGTTCACTTAGACAGGCTTTGGCAATATGGTCCTTGCCCTGCTCTAATGTTGTAGTATGGCTACTGTGTTATTATGCATGCATAAAAAGAATTACATTTCCCAGTATGCAATGTGTGTGGTTTGTGGGAACAAAAAGTAGACTACGATCAAAGATGAGTGTGCTGTTAGTTCAAGCAGCTCAAAAAATAAAGTTGTTTGGTGAAAACCACGCAAGGTTGTTCTTCTTCAAGGAATGCATATAACATGGTGTCAGAAGTGTGTGAGTAAGTAAGGAAAGACAATAGTTCATGTCATGTCCTCCCACACTGATATAGTTTACTGGTAATCTAATCGATAATTGGAAATGCTTCAAACAGCGATTCAACATTTATTTATTGGCCGGTGAAACGGGAGAGACCAGAAAAACAGAAAACATCTATATTTCTAAATGTGATGGGTGAAGATGCCTTGGACATCTATAATAGTTTTCAAATTGATGAGACAGCTTTCACTTTGGACACTCAAGTAAAGATGACACATTTGAGAGATTCAAGTTTTTCTCTTATGACGAGAAACAAGGTATGAGCTTTGACCAATACTTAGCCAAGCTTCATACACTGAGTAAGTCCTGTCAAATTGGAGATTCTAAAAACTCACTCATTAGAGACCGAATAGTTTGCAGAATCCAAGATAATGAGCTTAGAGAAAGATTGTTGCGTGAAAAAGATTTGACACCGGAAAAGGCTGTGAATATGTGTAGGACAGCAGAGACTACATGAGCACAAGCTAAGGATCTTCAAAGGATAGACACATGAGTGCATCTGATGAAAACTGAGAAGCAGAGCACCAGGAGTTTCCAAAAGTTACAGCAAATGCAGCAGGTGTGAAGGTAGACATATTCGAAAAATATGTCCTGCTTATGGAAAGTCCTTCAATAAAAGTGGGAAGAAGAATCATTTTGCAAAGTGCTGCAAAGCAAGGGTTACCAAGAGATAGATGAACACAGTGGATGAAGAAATGGAAGAATTCTTCATGGATTCATTACAGACTGCTACTGCTGGTAAAGTGGAATGGATCATTCCAGTGACTGTGAATGAGACAGTAATTCTATTTAAGATTGACAATGGAACCCAGGTGAATCAGTTATCTATGGATGATTACAAGACCCTCACCATAAAGAGCAAGATTTATCCAGTGAAATGAAAAGTGACAGGCTGCACTGGAGAAAACGTTCCAGTAAAAAGGGGCTGTATGGTAATCTTCAAAACAAAGGGCAGCATCTAAAGCAGTCACTCTCAACCTTTTTCTTTCCACTCACATACCACTTTAAGTAATCCCCATGCAATAGGTGCTCTGTGATTAGTAAGGGATTCCTTCAGGTGATATGTGGATTGAAGGAAAAAGTTTGAAAACCACTGTTTTAATCATACCTAATTGACGTGTTATGTGCACGATTTCATAACTCAAAAGGAAATAGGCCAGTGACAATTTTTCTCAAGCAAAATATTTTAGTAACAATTGGGTCTAGAGCAGTGATTCTCAGACTTCCCCTCCCACTCATATACCACCTTAACCAATCCCTTACTAATCACAGAGCACCAATGGCATAGGGATTGCTTAAAGTGGTATGTGAGTGGAAAGAAAAAGGTTGAGAACCATTTATCTAAAGTCACAGCTACTGATTGTAAAAAAGAGAGTACAGCCAATATTAGGTCTGAGTGCATGCGAAGAGCCCAATCTGGTGGAAATAATTTTTATAATGGCTTCACAGACTGAAGATGAGCACACCACACTCATGGAAGAGGAAGCAGATGTCTGTGAGGTGTTTGAATGTTTACCTGGTGCACACAAGATTCACATAGATAGGAAAGTACTGTTTCCAGTTAGAGACAAACTTAAACAAGAACCAGCACACATGGAACAGATGGAAGTCATACAGAAAATTGAAGAACCTACAGATTGAGTCATTCACTGGTCATCATCCAAAAGAAAAATATAGCATTGTGTATATGTCAGGACCCAAGAGATCTCAATAAAGCCATCAAGAGAGAGCATTTTAAAGTCTCAACATGGGAGGAAATCATGTCCCAGTTTCCAGGTGCCAAGTGGTTTAGCAAGCTCGATGCACCATCGGGGTTTTGGCAGATGAAGCTCAAAGAGGCAGGTTTGAGACAATTCACTTTCAATACTGTACAAGGAAGATACTGCTTTCTTTGTCTACCATATGGGATCTTGTCCACACCAGAAGTCTACCATAAAACCATCCACATGATATTTGAAAGTATACCTGTAGTTGAGACCATGATGGATGACATAATTGTATGGGGGTCCACCGAGAATGAATATGATACACGACTAATGCAAAATGTTTAAAATGACAAGGAATGTCAATTTGAAATTAAATAAAGAGAAACATGAGTTTGGCTTAAAAACACCAAACTTTATAGCTGGGACCCATGCAGGTACCCATGGTTACTCCTTTGATCTGGAGGAAGTAGGTTGAGTTGAAGGAGAAGTTATTGAGGTGAGGACAAGTTTTGCCTGGTGGAGGAGGGTGGTGGTAGAGGGTGACTGGTCAGGTCTTTGGTCCATGAAGAATCAAAATCCTTTCAGACCTTCTGTGTGGGGGATAGAGGTATAAAGGGATTGGACATCCATCATGGAAATGAGGCAATCCGGTTCAGGGAATCTGAAGTCGTTGAGGAGACAGAGGCCATGTGAGGTGTCATGGATAGAGGTGGGGAGGGATTAGACCAGGGAAGAAAGGATAGAGTGAAGGTAGGATGAAATGAGTTCATTGGGACAGGAGCAGGCAGAAACAAGAGGTCTACCTGAAAGGTTGGATTTGTGTATCTTGGGTAGGAGGTAGAAACGGGCAATGCTGGGGTGGGAGAGAATGAGGTTGGTGGCCATGGAGGGGAATTGACCGGAAGAGATGAGGTTGGAGATGGTTTTGGATACAGTTGCCTGATGTGTGGTGGTGGGGTCCTGAGAGAGGGGTCATTAGGAGGAGGTGCCTGTGAGCTGTTGACTGGCCTCGGCAAAGTAGAGGTCAGTGCGCCAGACCTCAACTGCACCATCGTTGTCTACGGGTTTGATGGCAAGGTTGGGATTGTTGCAGAGAAAGTGGAGGGCAGAGTGTTCTGAGAAGGTGAAGTTGGAATACAAGAGTGGGTAGTCAAGTTGAGATGGTTGATCCCTCAGTGGCAGTTGGAAATTAAAAAGTCCAGAGGAGGCAGCTGGTGATAATCATGCCAACATGATTATCACCTAATTTCCTGTATCCCAGGATGGAACAGATCAGGAAAGCAACAGAGACAAATGAAACAATGAAAGAGCTCAACGAATACAGAAAGGATGGCCATACTGTCCAATGGGTATTCAGTATTATTGGGCAAGCAGACTTGAACTGTGAGTTGTGAAAGATATGGTCCTCAAAGGGAAGAAGTTTGTGATTCCAGTGTTGCTATGCAAGGAGGTACTCTAGAAGATACATGAATGACATCTTGGTGAGGAAAATTGCAAACATAGAGCTTGTGAGGTGATGTACTGGCCAAGAAAGAACCAAGATATAAGACCACAGCTTCATTTGAAATATGCCTTACCTATAGACCAAAGTAGCAAGCAAAACTGCTTACGCCACATCCTGCACCAGACAAGCCATACTTCAAAGTTTGAGTAGATTTGTTTGACTGTAATGGGAATAGTTATATAGTAGTAACAGACTATTTTTTTCAATTACCCAGAGGTAGCAACACTGCAGTCAAAATCCAGCAAAGCAGTTATCATTTTCATGAAAAATGTGTTTGCGAGGCATGGAGTTTCTTGTGAGGTAGTATTAGACAATAGTCCACAATTTTTGAGCAGTGCATTTGAGTCCTTTGTCAATACTTGTGCAGGCTTTTGACATTTAACTTCAAGTGCACATCACCCAAAGTCTAATGGCCTAGCAGAGAGTTCTGTCAAGGTGGTGAAGAGCCTCATGATAAAAGCAAATGATGGACAAGAGGATTTCCACAGAAGTCAAATGATTCACAGCAGTACATCACTACAGAATGGCCTTTCTCCTGCCCAAATGCTGATCAGTCGGTGCATACGTACCAACCTTCCAATGCACAAGATCTGTTGACACCTAAAGGAACACACAAGGTCAAGCAAGCTAAAGTAGATGAGAACATATAACATAAGTGGTATCATTATAAGATGGCGAAAAGATCAGCCCTGAAGCCTGGAGTTTAAGTGTGAATCCGAGATCACAATTCTGGCCAAATGGTCCATCTAGTGCACAATATTGCTGCTGCAAAACAATACATAGAAACATAGAAGATAGGAGCAGGAGTAGGTCATTCGACCCTTCGAGCCTGCTCCGCCATTCAACGAGATCATGGCTGATCTTAAAGTTCAGTACCCCGTCCCCGCCTTCTCTCCGCAACCTTTAATACCTTTATACTGAAGAAATATATCTAATTCCCTCTTAAATATATTTAATGAACCTGCCTCTACTGCCCTCTGTGGCAATAAATTCCACAGATTCACCACCCTCTGGGTCAAGAAATTCCTCCTCATCTCGGTCCTAAATGGTTTGCCTATTATCCTCAATCCATGGCCCCGGGTTCTGGATTTTCCCATCCTTGGAAACATCTCATCTGCATCCATTCTGTCCAGTCCTGCCAGAATTTTATATGTCTCTATGAGATCCCCTCTCAATCTTCTAAACTCCAGCGAGTACAATCCCAATTTGTGCAATCTTTCCTCATAAGTCATTCCTGCCATTCCAGGTATCAGCCTGGTGAATCGCCTCTGCACTCCCTCCATTGCAAGAACATCCTTCCTTAGATAAGGTGACCAAAACTGCACACAATACTCCAGGTGGGGTCTCACCAAGGCCCTGTACAGCTGCAGTAAGGTATCCTTGGTCCTATACTCAAACCCTCTTCATCACGTATGTTCATGACAATAAACTCAACTCTGATTCTGAGAAAATTGCCGATGCAAGAGAGCCACTCTGCAGTAAACCACGGAGCAGATCGCTGGAGATGTGAGGAGATGTGAGGGAGGCCATCAGAAGCACTGTGCAAGGAGACAGAATTGCCACAAGCGGGCCAGCATTGGAGTCTGGTTCAGGGAATCTGAAGTCGTTGTGAACATGGAATTAACCTCTTCAGTCCCTCACTCCCAAAAATCTTACTCACAAATATAAGATTGCTAGAGAGAAAAAAAAGGGATTATCTGAGGCTGAATATGAACCGGAAAGAAATGCAAGGCTACTGTTCTCTAGTGATTACAAAAATATGGTTCCAAGACTTCATTCCAAACTCAGAGTTCCAGTTAGATGGCCTTATTTCCCTCAGGGCAGACAGAGATGCGGCTGCTTCTGGCAAGACTTGAGGAGGGGGTCAATGAGAACTGGTGCACAAATGTTTCTGTTATAAAGGCCTTCTGTTCAGCAGAGATGGAGTATCTGATGGTGAAACGCAGATGCTTCGACTGCAGCTTATGTTCTGCCTTCAGCGAATGAAAGATAATCAATGAATGAGCTTTATGGTGCCATCTGCGAAACCCAGACATCTCCCCCTAACTGTTTCATGATTATAGCAGGCGACTTCAATCACAACAACCTGAAAACTGTTCTACCACAGTTTCAACAGTGTGTCAACTTCACCACCAGAGGCGAGAACACACAAGATCAAGAGTACACAAATACCCCTGGTGCATACAAGGCTGCTGCTTGACCCACTTTGGATACTTGGATCACATATCCATCCTGCTAATCCCGGCATACAGACTGCTGAAAAATTAATTAAGTCAGTTCGCAGGTAGATCAGGATGTGGCTAGAGCAAGGGGTGGGGCGGGGGGGGGGGGGGAGGGTGGTGTTTGTGTTGTGGAGTGGGGCCACAGCTGTGCTTTGAGAACACATACTTGAATTGAAGTCTTTCTGGACGGTGGCTGCCTACAATTGCCAGGTAAACATTGAGGAGTACATGAGCATGGTGACAGGCTACATTAGTAAGTGCATTGAGGATGTCATAGACATCAAATGCAACACAACCAGGCTTAACCAGAAACCATGGTTTGATGCAGAGGGTGGACTTCTTAGAGCTTGAGATGCAACACTAAGGGCAGGAGGCAAAGAAACATGTTCTTTTTTTTACATTCCAGCTGGTCATGTTCCAAATTGAAACCCTTTTGGAGAAACTTAAGAACTTTATTAAATCAAATTATTGGGAAATAATTTCCTTTAAGTCCAGAATTGTTTCTTTTAGGAAATATTACGGATATAAGACCAAAAATGAGGCTGTCCAAATATCAATTAGAGTTTCTTAAAATTGCATTGGCAGTGGCCAGGAAATGTATTGCAGTTACCTGGAAGACTGATTCTTTCTTGGAAATAGCCCGTTGGAATACTGGAATGTATAGTTGTGTTCCCCTAGAGAAAATCAGATAATTTAAGGAATAAATACAACATGTTTTTGCAGGTATTGGAACACTACTTACAAAATGTAGGGTTGAATGCTTAATAAATAAGATACTTATTCTATTTATTTTTCTTCCCTCTATTTTTCTTCCTTTTATTGAAATATAGATAAAATTAATTGGTCTTTTTGTTGAATTAGATTTCAGATCTAGATACTCCTCTTTTACTCTTTGCTTTCTTTTTTCTTCTCTCTTTTTCTTTCTTTCTCTTGTTTTCTCTTTCTTTTTCACCTTTTTTATTCTTCATTAGGTGGTTTGTTGGGAGGAGCGTCATATTTGGAACATGTATTAATGATTCACATTTAATTACTTATCTGAGATGATAATTTGGTATTGTTTGTTGATAAAATCAAAAATAAAAATTCCAAAAAATGGACAGGAGGCAAATTGGCATTAAGATCAGCCAGGGCTAAACTCTTCTGTGCAATCTGGAAGGCAAAATGTAGTTATTCACAGAGGATCCATGGTCAGCTGTGCAAGACCGGTAACATGAGGCACATGTGGCAAGGTAGCAAAATAATAACAGATCAAAAGATAACCTTGCAAATCAATGACAACAGTACCTCCCTTCCAGATAGACTGATCATCATCTACACATGGTTTGACAAGAAGAACAGGCTGACACCAGAGAAAGCTCCATCTCTCCATGAAGAATAGGCCATTTGCATAGTCATAGCCAAGATAAGGAGAATCCTATTCAGGGCGAACCCACACAAGCCAGGTGGACCAGACAATATGCCCGGCCGGGTATTGATGGACTATGTATGTAGGACAACTGATGGAGGTCCTTACAATTATCTTCAATGTGTCAGTACAGCATTCTATTGTCCCCTCAAGTTTTAAAGCTGCTACTATCATCCCAGTAACGGAGATGGACAGTAATAGGCCTCATTGACTACCGCCCAATGGCACTGTCTTCCCACATTATGAAATAGTTTGAGTGTTTGGAGATGGAACCTCCCAGAGATGCTGGACCCATTTTAATTCACCTACAGAATGATGATGCTGTAGCCTTGTCTCTCCACTCAATCCTGACTCACCTGGAGAACAGCACCTCATGCATCAGGCTGCTATTCATTGACTTCAGCTTGGCTTTTAATGCAATCGTACTCCAGAGACTGTGTGCTCGGCCTGCTCCTATTCACGCTACTGATCCATGATTGCATCGCCAGATCCAGATCCAAAAGAGTCATCAAGTTTGCAGATGTCACAACAGTAGTCGGCCTCATCAGCAACAACGATGAGTCGCACTACAGAGAAGAGGTAGGAAATCTCATGAAATGGTGTGAGAATAACAAGCTGAGTCTCAACATGGACAAGACAAAGGAGGTGATTGTGGACTATAGCAGCACCAGAGATGTTCCCCTCCACTACTTATTAATAGCTCAGTAGTTGAGAGGTGTGGAGAGCACCAAGTTCCTCAGAGTTACCTATCCTGGACTCAAAATATTTCAGCGACTGCACTTCCTTCGAAGGCTGAGGCGGGCAAGGTACCAGCCACCATTCTGCCAACTTTCTATAGGAGCTCTATCAAGAGCATCCTGGCTGGTTGTATCACAGTTGTACAGTTGCTGTAAAGCATCGGATCTGAGGTCAATCTATAGGACCATAAGAGTGCCAGAGAGGATCACTGAGGTCTCCCTCCCCATATTAATGTATTTTACTGGGATTGTTGTTTAAAGTGACCTCGTAAAATCTGTAAGGAGCCCCTTCCTCACTGCACATAGCATCTTCCAGATACTCCAATTGAGAAAGAGATACATAAATATTAAAGCCAGATCTACCAAGCTGAGGGATAGGTTCTTCCCATGGACTGTGAGGCTACTGAATGTCCGCTGAACTGCTAATACAGCTC
Organism: Narcine bancroftii; assembly: GCF_036971445.1. NCBI lineage: Eukaryota > Metazoa > Chordata > Chondrichthyes > Torpediniformes > Narcinidae > Narcine > Narcine bancroftii. The sequence goes on from NC_091470.1 coordinate 284,026,129, forward strand.
CCTCTGACTACTATTTATAAATAATATTTATTTTTAAAATATGTGCAGAAGATACGTACATAGGTTCTGCATACGTATGCATTGTTTGTCTGTATGTGAGTTTGTGTGTGTGTGTGTGTGTGTGTGTGTGTGTGTGTGTGTGTGTGTGTGTGTGTGTGTGTGTGTGTGTGTGTGTGTGTGTGTGTGTGTGTGTGTGTGTGTGTGATTCCAACAAATTGTGTACAATTTTGGCATGAAAGACATTAATAGGAATATTTTTAAAACTCTTTGCAATTTCTTGCTACTCATTTTTTACTAACAGCATTTAATTTTGCGAAATGCATGCCTGATTCCCTTTGTTCTGGATTATGTTTCAATTGTTACCAGAGAATATCAAAAAGGAAGCCAGTCCTTTTGTGGGCTACACTGAGATTATTGTAACATTAGTGTACAATTAATATATTCTGTGAAACGCAAGAGTAAGAATTATTTTTGTCAGAGGTGTACCATGAATAGATACTTAGAGTACTCAAAGTGCAGGATGCCCATGATCTTGTTAACTTCAGTTTAAAGGAGAATCTACGGGTGCATACCAGTTGGTAGATTTGCTGTGGTCGATTTTCAACTCTGCCAAAATTAATATTAATGTATTATGTTATGAATTCATATGGATTGAAATATTATTTGTTCTATTTTTAAAATTAGGAGGTATTATTAATATAAAGCTTTGCAAAGTCAATGTAGATTCCTCTGTTTCTTTTACTGTTATATTTAATAAAATGGCTTCTATTTTATATTATTAGATCTTTAAAATGACCATTTATAAGTTTCATATAAAATTGGTGGTTTCTGCTTCATATGCAACAAGGGTTCAGGAGTAGTCTTTGGCACAACTTGAGGATCATAGTTGGGTAAAACACCAAAATGTAACAACAGTTACAAGAAACATGATTAGCAGAAAATGAATCCAATTTTCACTTAATAACATTTATATGAAGACATTACAGAGTCCTCCAAAAGCACAATTATCGTCCAGATCGCAACAGCAATATATTTCCATTACCATCTTTCATGGCACTAATACGATCTTAGTTGCTATGGTGACAGATTTAAGCTATTGTAAATAGCTATTGCTATAATCTTACCATGTTGGATGCACATCGCCTTTAATGTTGCTTTAACACCAGCACAGAATCACAAGTGATGGAGCTTGGTTATCTAAGTAAATAATCTGCCTAATGAAGGTGTTTTCTGAAGATTATTTCTTCTCAGAGATTTTGTATTTAAAATGGAAGAAAAATATGATGCCATCAAATGAATAAATGGAAAACATATTTTTGTGGCTTGCAATGTATTAAATTTTACAGCACAGCACGAGAAATTGGAAGATCTACCTGGAAAATAATTATGTATTTTTTTTTATCATGCTTTAGTTATTTTTCACACTTTAGTTAGAGTGTCACCTTGCACCCATCTAAAGAGGATTATTTTATATAATTAACTGTACGTGTGTGTTCATCAGTAGCTGGACATAATCACATCAAAGCATTCAGAATGAAATAAGAAAACATCAAAGCAATAGCACAATATAATTAGCTTAATGGATTTTCATTTGCAGAGGTCATGGGAAAGGGATTAATTTCTGTTGTTTTATTGTATACATCAAAAGGCGTATGCAGGGTCACTAATATTTCTGTCTCAGAAACAAATCATTTGTAATGAAGAGAGTTGTTTATTGAGCTGAACCTACACTGTGCTAAATATTGTCACGATCTTCTGCTGTTTCTTAAATTCTAACAAGCCTGCACACAAGTGCCTTTTGTTTACTGTTCTTCGTATTATTACAAAAAAGCACAACTTCCGACATGCTTGACCAAATTTGATCTCACAGGGTTATTTGCTAAGTTTTCATTTGCCAGATTAATTTTCACTTGACAGGAAATGTTAAAATGAAAATGAGCACAACAGAATTTTATATTGATTTCAGTAATCACATACAGAAAAAAACCCCACATGTTTTACATTCATAGAATAAATGGAATATCACAACAGGTAAAGGTGCATTCTTCACTATTGCAGCACACCAGGATCTAATGACTCACAAGGCTGGTATTTAAATCAGGCTGCAGTGAACAGTGGTAGTGGCTAAGTGATTTTTCATGTGTATGAAGATTTGTGCTGTCTCTTTGAAACACAATATTACAATATCCAGGGCAATATTTTCTTCCGATCACTAATATTGGTTAAAAATATAGGAGAAGTAAAGTAGCGAATGACACTTAATACTGACATACTGTATACATTTGTTAAACAAGAAAATAAACCCAGTGGGGAATGAATATGATAATTATAAAGATCAGGTCCTGACTACCACTTCAATAATGAAAAGATATTCAATGATGTTATAAAGCAACACATATATTGCCATAGGAATCAGAAAAAGCTTAATTTTGACACTCTATATATGGGTAGTTTTCTCTGTTGTTTTACAATGTCCAATGGAACCCAATGCAAAGTATTCATGGGCCACAAGAAGGTCAAAACAAGGTGTGTCCTCTTTATTTAATGGCCCTTCACTTGTTGCAACCCAGATTGTTGTTGGTAAGAATTAATCCTCAACCCATATGACATGTACTGTATCAAGTCAGAGCAAAAAAGGCTAAATGCACTTCCATTACATTCCATATTAAAATCAGAGCAGTGAACAATTTATTAGCATTGCTTTCTCCTTAATTACATTGTGATATTCTTACCACAAAAGACAGTAACTTTGACCTTGTTCCACCGTAAGGCCATTGTCAATTCAGATCTCATTAGATATGAGTTGATTTCCACATCCCAAAATACCATTACCTAACATAAATATAGGGATACTGCTTGCAAATGGATAGCCTTTTGGCAATAATTCTAAATCCAATGTCTTGAAAATAAAGGTCTTCTGTATTCAATCTTGACCATGAAAAACACTAGAATGTAACAACCTTTATCTTTTCCTACAAATTACTTTTAAAGGTTGCTCAATTGTAATTATTTTTGGTGTTTAATGAACTTGATATTTGAACAAAGCAGGTAGAAATGTAACACATATTTAGTTTTGAAGGTGTGAGGAGCATGTGTGTGAGATATAGAGGTTTATCAGCGCTATGGAACAGTGAATTACTCTAGTGCTTCACTGATGCCATTTTTATTGGAGAAGAGGCCCAAGAATCTAGGTGAAGGCACCCAAATACCAATAAAACCTTTGAAGAAAAGGTTTCCCGCATTTACTGTGAATGAGCCGAGGATCCTTTGTGGAATTAATTTTCTTAATCAAGAGGTCTTGATGTAGTTCATTACGATCATGGGTCAGTTAAGTCAATGTGGCAGTAAGCTTGAAGCATCACTTTTCTTTTAGTTTTAATTTTCCAATTTACTTCCAGATTTGTATAGTGACTGACATCAGTTGACAAATAGGTGTGTGTTTGGTAGTGGGCTGAAAATAGACATTAGAAATATTGCAGCAGGGCCAGATTGTGACACCAGTCCTTGTGCAACATTCACCTAATGCCAGCACAGTTAAATAGGGCTCAAAGAATTATAGAGGACCCTTTCCATCCTGTGCGCAGTATCTTTGAGCCACTACCATCACAAAAGAGGTGGAGATCATCAAAAATCAGGACTGGCAGGCTAGGAAATAGTTTTTTCCTGCAGGCTGTGAGATTGATGAACAGTATCCTGTAACCAAGTAAATCATCCCAAATTATTTCTGTACATTTATTTTCAACTGCTGTTTCATCAGGTTGTACATGTACAAAGTTGAACTTACCCTTTCACCAGTTCTGGCATGCACCTCATGATGTCATTTTGCATGTAAATATTACTTGCCATATCCATAAAGTCTCAATTTGGAGCTTAAATTTTCACACCATGGCATTTGTGCATTATAGAATTGGCAATCAATCACACTGGGATCTTGCTTTTACTCAGGGACACTGTGCAGTGAACTGAGATTCCCTGGTGGTGTGTTATATTGTTGGCTGGCTCCACCTCCCGCTCTGCCCCCATCTACCCATATATAACCCTGTTTTCCTTGCTGAACCCTGAGCCTCGCTGAAGACCACTGTAAGATCCTACCCTCAGTTATAAGCTAATAAAAGCATATGTTCTCCCTCCAGTTGTGAGAGCTTTTATTCACGCTACAAGCCAGGGGTGCTGCTGATAGTCCCTCTGTCCCCCAACGTGGCTGAGGAGATCATGTACTGGCTAGACTGCTTCTAGGCCTTCCTGAACACGACCAGAGATGTCTTCCACACCGATGAACTCAAGAGGGTAGGAACGAAAGGGTATGCAGTCATCATATGATGCAGCCATTGAGGCTTTGAAGGCTCGGTACCTGAAGTCGCAAAACTAGATCCTACTGAGGCACCGACTCGCTCTACGTCGCCAGCAACCAGGAGAGACCATCGATGACTACCTGCTGGATCTGTGGACGCTTGCCAAGAAGTGCAGTTATGAAGCGGCTGCGGGCCGTGTTCATGAAGAAGAACAGATCCAGGACACTCTAGTCGCAGAGATTCACTCAAGGTACATGAGGGAGCGACTGCTCAAGTTGGGTAAGAAAGACCTGCCTAGCCACATTGAACTGGCCAAATCATTGTACAGGCTAACCTCGAAACCAGTGAGCTCACTCACCCAGGCGACCCCTTCCATGGACTGGCCGCCCCCCCTACCCCAGCCCTAATGGTTGCTGCTCCCTGTGCTAGTAAATGCTCCTGCGTTAGGGAGTGCTTGTTCTGTGGCAAGAGCCAGCACTCCCGATCTCGTTGCCTGGCTAAATACTCAGTTTGTTCCAGCTGTGGCAAGAAAGGACATTGGGCGAGGGTTTGCCATGCGAGGGGAAGCCTGGGGAAGTCAGCGGCCTGCATCACTCCCGGATCTGATTCCAGGCCCAAACCATCTGCCCCAAATTCACCTGAACCCACTTGTTGTGCTACATGCCAATGGAGGGTGGTAGTGAGGAAAAGGTGCAAAAAGGCTCAGTGGCCATCTTGCCATGACTCAAATTCAAATGGTGCCATCGTCGTCAGAGGAGGAAGGAGGGTGGCCATCTCCCTTCGCCACGAGGTCGATGCCATCTTACCCATGGGCAACCCAGGATGGTAGGGACCACTTGAGTGAGGAGTAGAGAGTCTCTGGGGTCCTAGCCTTGATGGTTCTAGATCAGGACAGACCTCACCATCTCAGCAACTCCATTGTGACTGTGAAGGTAAATGGACATTCCACTAAATGCCTAATCGACACAGGCTCTACTGAAAGCTTCATAGACTCACGGACTGTGTAAGAATTCAACTTAAAGATGTATCCTTCCAATTATCACATATTCCTTGCTTCGCATTCACACTCTACACATATTCAACTACATTGTATAGTGCATTTGTCGTTTTGGGGAGGGAATTTTGTAAAATACGCTTGTATGTACTTGATGAATTGTGTGCTCCGATGCTGTTGGGTCTGGACTTCCTGTGTCACCTTAAAAGCATGACCTTGGAGTATTATAGTCCGTTCCCCCTGTAATGGTTCGGAATGGAGAGCCTCTAAAATCAGAACCCACATGCATCCTCTCCACACTGAATATTGACCACCCACCTCTCTTCCCAAATCTGTCCTCTGACTGCAAACCTATTGCTACCAAGACTAGGAGGTACAGCACAGCAGACCGAGATTTCATACAGTCCGAGACACAATGTCTGCTCGATTAAGGTATCATCAAATCTAGCGCCAGCCCGTGGAGAGCGCAGGTGGTAGTGGTAAAAGGGGAAAAAAAGTCCAGGTTAGTAATTGATTATAGCCAAATTATTAATCGGTACACACCCTTGGACGCATACCCTCTCCCTCAAATTTCAGACATGGTGAATGATATTGCGCAGTATCAGGTCTATTTGATCATTGATCTGAAAGCTGCTTATCACCAGCTGCCAATCCATTCTGAGGACTGTCCATGTACAGCATTTGAGCCTAACGGTCATCTCTATCAATTTCAGAGGGTCCCTTTTGGAATTACTAATGGGGTTTCTATCATCCAGAGGCAGATGGACAGAACGGTGGATGAGTATGGGTTGAAGTCTACCTTCCCCTACCTCGATAATGACACCATCTGTGGCCACACCTTGGAAGACCATGACGCCATCCTCCAGAGTTTTCTCCATGCAGCGAAAGTCCTGAACCTCACTTATAACTCTGACAAGTGCGTGTTCAGGTCTAAACAGCTGGCTATCCTTGACTACATGATGGAAAATAGCATCATTAGCCCTGATCTCGATAGGGTGCACCTCCTGTTAGAGCATCCTGTTCCCAGGACCACAAAGGCTTTGAGGAGATGCCTGGGGATTTTCTCATATGCTCAGTGGATCCATCAATACGCTATTAAGGTTCACCCTCTCTTAAAAGTCACTATTTTCCCCCTCTTGCCTGAAGCCAAAACAGCTTTTAACTACCTCCGGAATCACATTGCAAAAGCTGCCATGCACGCGGTGGATGAGAATGTACCTTTCCAAGTGGAAAGTGACGCTTCGGACATAGCCCTGGCCGTTACCCTCAACAGGCAGGCAGGCCGGTTGTATTTTTTTCCCAGACCTTGCAAGGCCACAAGCTCCAGAACCCCTCTGTAGAAAAGGAGGCTCAAGCCATTGTAGAAGCCATGAGGCAATGGAGACACAACCTGGCTGGTAGGAAATTTACTCTCCTCACTGACCAGCGCTCGGTCGCATTCATGTTTAATAATGTCAAGAGGGGAAAAATCACAAATGACAAAATTGCTGGGTGGAGGATCAAACTCTCCACCTACAATTATGATGTATGCATCAGCCAGGAGCCCTGAATGACCCTCTAGATGCCTTATCCAGAGGAAGCTGTGCCTCTGCACACACCGGCCAACTGCAATCTCTGAATAATGAGCTCTGCCATCCAGGGGTTACCCGCATGGCTCATTTTGTCAAGGCGCATAATCTGCCCTACTCCATGGAAGATATTAGGGAAATGACCAGGTCTTGCCAGGTCTGCGTGGAGTGCAAGCCACACATCTACTGCCCCGCAAAGGCGCATCTGATCAAGTCATCCAGGCCCTTCAAACGGCTCAGTGATGATTTTAAGGGATCTCTCCCCTCCACGAATGGGAACACTTTCTTCTTCTCTGTCATTGACAAGTACTCCCACTTCCTGTTCACCATTCCATGTCCAGACACGTCCACTCAATCAGTCATAGTTTCCATGTTCGGCCGGTTCAAGTATCCCAGCTATGTTCATAGCGACTAGGGCTCATCCTTTATGAGCGACGAGCTACATCAGTACCTGGTGCTGAGAGGCATCGCATCCAGCAGGACCACTAGCTACAACCCCAGGGGAATGGGCAGGTTGAAAAGGAAAATGCCATGGTTTCGAAGGCTATCAACTTGCCTTGAAGTCAAGAGGCATTCCAGACTCAAGCTGGCAGGAAATCCTTCATATTGCACTTCATTCCATCCAGTCGCTATTATGTACAGCAACCAGTGCTACTTCTCACGAGCTCCTATTCACTTTCGAAAGAATGTCAGCATCGGGAACTACACTCCCAACCTGGCTCACCACTCCTGGTCCAGTCCTTCACAAGAAGCACATGAGGAGAAGCAAGACCAACCCCCTGATGAAAAGCATAAAATTGCTCTATGCCAATCCCATGTATGCCTATGTGGAATACCCAGATGGCAGAGAGGACTGTCTCCATCAGGGACCTGGCACCTGCCGGAACAGAGGGTCCATTGCCTCAAGTGTCCTGTGAGCCATGGAGCTCATTCTCGCCACCCCTAGTCAGGGCCTCAATCCGGTTCAGGAGGAAAGTGCATCCCCCTCTACTGTAGAGCTGGAGATCCTGCCCGCAACCTCTCCCTCACAAGAGGACTGGGAGACCCAAGGAGCCCAAGACCCGCCCACGCTTAGGTGCTCCACCAGGATCTCCAGACCCCCAGATGGCTTAAATTTGTAAATAACTATATATTTTTTTTCTGAATCAACGTTCTCTGTTTTCATCCACAGACCCTAAATTTTGCAGGAAGAGGTGAATGCAGTGAACTGAGATTCACTGATGGTGTGTTGTACTGATGGCTGGCTCCGCCCCCATCTACCATATATAACCCTGGTTTCCCACCTCAATCCTAAGCCTCTCTAAAGACCACTGTAAGACGCTACCCTCAGTTATAAGCTAATAAAAGTGCAAGTTCTCTCACCAGTCATGAGAATTTTTATTCACATGATACACTGTTTGCAACCGGAGCCCTAAATGAGCAGCTTCAGAATGAATGTAGGCTGTTCAATCACCTCCCAAAGTTCACAGCCTCTGCTGTATGAACAAAGACAACTGTAGAGTCTGCTGCAGCAGTGCTATCAAATAAAGAGATGTCCACACAAGGTGAGTGTATAACAAAGACTGACTTTACTGGTTTGAATTCCCTGCGTGTCTGCGCTGGCCTGCCTTCTTCTGGTTACGTACCTTCTGACTTCTGGAAGTGACATCATTGTGCTGCGGTGTCACTCTCTGGCTGGCTGGCCACTATGTGGAAATGGAGGGCTCCTTAGCCCACACATGGTGCTGGGCGCAGGCTCCCCTTCACTGTCGTTTTGCAGTGATTCAGCCCGTTTACTTGCGCAGTCACTCAGCCCGCTACAACACACCCTGCAGAATCACCGCTGCTCTTTGAGCAGTCTGACTTACAGTCTTTGGGTGGTCTACCTCTGTGCTTGACCCAGGGGTCTGGGGCCGGCAGGTCAGAGTCCAGGTGTGCGACTTTGAGGCGGTCGAATGTGAATCTGTCCTGTTGGCCGCCAATGTCCAATGTGAACACCAAGCCATCTCTCCACAGTACCTTGAAGGAGCCTTTGTTCAGGCACTATAGGGGGTCCTTTGCTATCCTCCGTGTATGGAAACGTAGTGTGTGGACTGCAGATCCTCTGGAACCTGGCTGGGTGGCGAGCCATGTCTGGACGGTGGTGGGGGTGGCAGTCATCCACCCACTTTCTCTCTCAGCCTGTGCAGGACATCTAACACTCTAGTCTGTGGGTCAGGGGGTTGAAATGCAGGTCCCCTGGAATGGTAAGCAGTGTTCTGTACACCATCTCTGCGGATGATGGCATCAATCAGTGGGGTTACTCATTAGATAGGTGTTTGAACTATGACATCACTGCCAGCATTTGATTTTTTGAGACTTTAGTGAAAGCGGGCCACTTGCAAGTTGGGGACATCCAAGCTGGAGGTGAAGATGTGCCCACCAGGAAACGGCTGGGTCTCACAAGCCAACATAAGGAGACTTGTTTCAGATCTAAAGCAGTCCATGTTCAAATGCCACAAGACCTGGACAATATCCAGGCCTGGACTTATACATGGCAAGTAACATTTGCACCACACAAGCAGCAGGCAATATATTGGTAACCAACAAGGGAAAATCCACATCACTCTCTGATATTCAATAGCATTACCATCATTGAATCTCCAACTGATAAGATCCTGAAGTGGGCATGGTGGAGGGGGGGGGGGGGGGGGTGTGGTTGGAAAGTTTATGACCAGAAACTGAACTGGAATAGCCTAGAGGAGATTGTACCTAGAGGAGCACATCAGAAGGATGGAATCCTGCCATGAGGAACTCACCTCCTAATTCCACAGAGCCTGTCCATCATTCACAAGGCAGGATTGTGATGGTACACTCTCCACTTGCATGGATGAGTGCACCTTCAACAACACTTAAGAAGTGCAATACCCTCCAGGACATTAGCTGCCCAATTGTTAGGCACCCCACAAACATTCACTCATTTCATCAGTGATTCACAGTAGCAGCACCTACAGTATGCACTGCAGCACCTTCCAAACCAATGGCCTCTATCAGGTAGGACAGTTGCCCTTCATACTACAGACAAACCTGACTTGGAAAATGACACTGCTCTTTTACTGTTACCGCCTGAAAATCCTGGAACTCCCTCCCTCACGGCATTGTGGATACATCCATTCCTCAAGTAGCACGGTGGTTCATGAAAGCAGCTCACTGCCACCTTCATGATGACAATTAGGGATGTGCAATGAACTGCTGGCCAGCCTTTAAAACCCATTTAATGAATACAAATAAATAAACAAGCTCAAGTCTCCTAAAGCAATCATCACATGTTCTTCTGTGGGCTCTCTCTTGGATCAGGACTCCTCCCTCTAAGGGCATCCAACTGAGAGAGTCAACTCCTTGACTCTCCCTGCCTGCTGAATCATTCCAGCCAGCAGCAGCAGCTAGCATTCAACTTTCTGTTCATCACTGCATCAAAAAGATTTCTTGGCTCTCTATTCTCAGAAATGTTTCAGCTGCCTTGATACTGGAGAGGAGGGGATGGCATCTCAGGAAGAAGGATTTGCCAGCATTGCTAGTTTCCCAGCTGTGCAGGCAAGATTTGACTGCTCTCTTATGCCGAAAAGGACTCTCATTTATAATCTTGACCCATTCATCAACAAGAATTGTTCTTACCAATGACTTGAAAAAGTCTGACCCAAAACAAATCCATCAGTGAATGAATTCTATAACTTATGACAACACCTTTGTATTTCCTGATGATTGCCACCTTGCTTAAATATCTATGACCTCTGAGCAAAATACACATTAGAATTAGAGTCATGAAGTTCTACAAAACAGGAGCAGGACTTTCAGCCCATCTTATCCATGCCAACCTATCTACCCCTATTTCCCTGCAGTTGGTCCATATCCCTCTAAATCTTTCCTATTCACGTACTTGCCTAAATGTCTTTTGAATATTGTTATCATCGGCCCTTCTATTGCTTCCTCTAGCAACTCATTCCATACATCTCTTTCTGTGTGAAGAAGGTGACCTTCAAGAACTTTTTACATCCTTTCCATCGGTCCTTACATCTATGCCCTCAAGTTTTAGGTTCATCTACTCTGGGAAAATGGCTCTGAACTTTTACCTTACCTGGGGCCTTGATGATTTTCAAAACATTTGTTGTTCTCCTATGCTCCAGGGAGAAGTCCCAGCCTATCCAGCCTTTCTTTATAATTCAATCCTACCAGTTCCAGTAATATTCCCATGAAACTTTTCTTCACCTTTCCCAGCTTAATGATATCTTTCCTATAACTAGGTGACAAAAACTGTGCATAATACTCAAAATGCAGTCTCACCAAAGTCCTGTACAGTTGCAACATTACCTAATTTCTCCTGCAGTCAATGCCCTGACTGATGAAGGCAAGCATGCCAAACACCTTCTTTACAACCTGCTTTGCCATTTTCATGGAACTATGTATCTGTACCCCAAATCTCTTGCTCTGTAACCCTCTCCAAGGCTGTACCATTCCCCATGTAAGTTCTGCCTTGCTTTAACCTATCAAAGTATTACACCTCAAATGTCTAACTCCTTGGCCACTCCTTCTGGATCCTGTTGTAATCTTAAGGCCCTTTCATGCAAAGAAAAAGTCCAACTGTAAAGGCAGAGATTCTCCGCCCTTACGTCGAGAGACTTACCATCTTGAATGCGCTGTAGCTGGCTCCAAAGCGCTGACTGTAATCCCTCTTGGGGAAGGATAATCGGTGGAGTGCTGCGCTCCGCTGCTATGCATGAATGTACAGCCACTGCAAGCGGCTGGTTAGGGGTGGGCTGATGACACCATCAGCCTGCAACCCATCTCCCCATTCTCTCTATGACCCCCTCAAGGCAGGGGCGGTCGGTAGGAGACATCGGAGGGGGGAGGGGTGAGGTCGGCAGGATCTGTCAGGGCAAAGGCAGCTGGTGGGAGCCATCAGGGCAAGGGTGGCCGGTGGGGGTTGTCAGGGGATGGCCAGTGCGGGCTGTGACAGCCTCATTGGGCCACTTTGACCTTCGGGACTGCTCCCTATGGCTCAAAACACGGCAGAGCAATGGCTGTCTTCCCTACCCATAATCTCCCACTCAGCTGGAACTGTTCTGGAAAATACAGAGCGGTTCCAGCTGCATAGGGGATTATGGGTAAGGAAGATATGCATGGCTTGATGCGTATTTATGACGGGTGGCACTACATCATTGGCTCTGGAGAGCGCTACGAGGTGCCATTTGACATGAATGTGGTTCAGGTGCAACCTTTTAGGGCTGCTCTATGAAAGATAAGTTTTATGTTTTCCTCTGCACTTGTAGCCAGCCTCCATCCCTCTTCACTCTCTACTATACCACCAATTTTGGTGTCATCCACAAATTCACTAATCATGATAATTACATTGTCATCAAAGTTATATTAATATTTTTTTGGATAGATCCACCATAAGGATTTAATGAGAACTAGAACATTTAGGCTACTGCTCTCTGTAAATGGCTGAATACCAGCATTGTAGTCAATGCTGAGGTTAAGGCTCATTGCATCAAGTTGTTCAGGTTAGGATAGGAAGATGCATTTGAGAGAAAAAAAAATTACAAACCCGCAATGATGGTACTCATTCAACAATAAGAAATCCAAACGAGGTGCATCATTAGTCATCTGGAGTTTTTTGCTTTTCCATTTGAAATCATTGCACCAATTAACCATTCTGAAGAATGTAGCAGGACAAAATGGATAAAGTCTTCATGGTATAATCAGTAGCATATAACGGAAAGTCATACCATTTGTTTCTAATGATACACATGCTTATGCATATTTCCTTAGCTAGTTTGTTCTGTTACAGTGTCCTGTATGATTGTAGTCTGGTTGCTAGAAGGATGGGCCCTTTTACTTTGAGTCCACACAGCTTTCCATGATGACTCTGGACATTGGATTCTGGGTCCTAGATTAACCAATTTTACATTGCTAGTCCAGAGCCAACTCAATAGGAGCTAGTGTGGAACACCTCTTGACTCATCTTGCCAGACTGTGAAATTTTCTCCAACATTGATCTATTTTGTAGGTTTACATTTGCATCAGAGATAAGTCAAGCAACCACCTGTCAGGCCCTTCTGATGGGGGCCCTTGTGAGCCTCCTGAACTCTCTTGACATATATCTCACTGACCAGACCTTCTATATACCTCACACACTAAAGCAAATCATGGTCTCACTTCACTCTTCCTTGCATGCTCTATCTTCTGCATGGCAACCATATTATGTGTGATGCCATTAGGTCTCCTAGAATCTATCTTTGAAGGTCGATATACTTCTTTGCTATGTGGAGGCAACCAGAACTGCACTGGTATAAGTGAGACTGCATTGGAACAATGCAGTACCATTATAAAAATACTTTCTGGATGTAAACCACCAAAGTCCGATTAAAATTTATTTAAGACCATGGAGATTTCCTGATTTGGCATTGGTGTGAAATTCGATGATGTTTTAAGGCATCAAAAGTGGGAGAAATCCATTTTCTAAGTAGTCACTGCCTAATGGCATCCTTTTTGGTTCTCAAGTAGAGATCCTCTCTATTTTTGACAGTTTTATAATTAATAGCCAGATACGTCCCCAGGATCAAAATAAATGGTTCCCAAGTGTGGGTGCTTGGAATGTATTACCAAGGTGGTGCTGGAGGCTGGAACAAGGGGGAAATTTAGGAGACTCCTGTACAGGCACGTGGATGAAAGAAAAATAGAGAATTATGAGGTAGGGAGGGTTTGGTTGTTTTTTTTAATATATAGGTCAGCACAACATCATGGGTCAAAGGGGCTGTACTGTGCTGTAATGTTCTATTTACTTACAAAATCTGTAGAATTATCTTGAGCAAAACTGAAATACATCCAACTTAAATGCTTCAAATGCCAATTGCTAAACCATCTTATTTAAGCTATTAATTAGAGTGGATGAAGAAATACAGTTCATCTAATCGTATAATTTTTAATGTCCATACTTGATAGAATTTTTTACATAAAGCTAAATATTTGAGTGCAACAACATAAGTTTTTGTCCATTGTTAAAGAAGGGTTAGTCAATATGCACCGAGAGAGATAGATTTCTGAACTTGAGGTTGAATAGTTCTTACTTGGGTAAATGGAGATTTACCAATACAACTACATATATTCCAGTTTATAATGGTGGCTGTGTGCTGAATTCTACTTCGGAAATTCAGATTCACCAAAGTCATATTTAATTCCAGTGACCGGACAAGGAATTAGATAGTACTGGAAAATGGGTGCAGCAATCTCAACGCATGATTAATCTGTTCGCCTTTGACCTGTTGGAGGATCGACACAAAATCCCTGCTCTGACCTTATTATTACAGCTTCCAGCAGAGCCTTATTGAGCATTCATTGGGAATGATTTCACAAGCAGTTAGCATCAGCTGAAGCTGGGTAGTGCTCAATGAAATCATGCCGGCTTCTATTAAATGGGAAGGTGCTTTGTGCCTGCAACTGATACCAGAAGTCATTCCATTAATGTTGAAAGCTTGCTGAAAGCCATTGCTTTTTTTTTTCTCCCTGTGAAGTTATTAGTTTTAAAGTTATCAGTGAGATGAAACCAAAATTTGTTTAAGAGTCAAGAAAGTCCTGAGAGGGACACAAAAAAAAATAAAGCAGGGTGAATTCAGGGGAAATGAAGAGAGGATTAGTTAGAATAGGACATGCTCCTGAATGAGGATAGAGGTAAAGAGGTTCAAAGGGGCAACAGGAGATTATATTCATCTGAGGTATTCGGGAGGCATTTACCTTCCTGAGCTTCCATGGGCATCAGTTTTTGAGGTGCCTACCCTTCAGTAAAGTTTTCATGACTAGATCTGCATATTCACTAATAAATAAGTTGATATTATTGTATGGAAAAGATGCAAAGTCCTGCACTAAAATTAACAAAGAGAAATCAAATTCATTATGCCTCTTGATCTTGTATGCAGGCTTTCTGGCAGTTTCCCAATTCCTGAAGAATTGCATTGTGCATATTATTCAGTTCACTTCTGTACTCCATTTCCCAACATTCTTATCTGCAGCCGATTCCACCTAACTTTACTCTCCATCAACTTGGCATTTGTATCATCTGTTCCAACCACTCGGACTACAGGTACCTGTCCTAATCCTCAGTCCTTATGTTGGGCATACCCTGAGTGCAGAGGCAGGTTATAGGAGGGACTTCCTCTTCACCTTTATATTAGCTGGGACTGGTGTACAAGCAATCACTGCATTTGTTTGAATGGAGTCATTGACATTCATTAAAAAAATGGGAGGAAAGGAACCCAGATTTGATCACTTAAGACCATCACACATGGCCCACTCCACCTCTACCTATGCCTACACATTACTGAATGTTAACAAGTATAGTCGCTGCTAGCTGTCCATCAACACACAAAGGACATGGGTTTTCAATGGAAAGACTTTGCCCAAAACTTAACAGGCCATGTTGAATAAAAGCCTACAGGGAGTGAATCATTTTTGTGTAACCAAAATGATCAGATGAATAACATGGACCTATAAAAAAGAAAAATTAAATCTTAATTTGTTGGAACTCCTCAGAAGATTCTGTAGGATTCCATGAAATCAAGATGGTAGTACTACTGTAGTGACTGTAACAGCAGCACTACCACTGGTGCAGATTGGAGAGAACAAGGAGCAGGACTGAGGCCGTCTGCAATCTCTTACTGCCCCACTATCATCCAACTGGCTCCACGCAAGTTTAAATTTCTTGGAAAATAAGGCCAATAGTGTTTTTTTGACAGATGTCCTCTGAGGTCAAAAAGAAGAATGGTGACTTATGCATGTGCATGGACCCAAAAGGCTTGAATGCTAATATTAAGAGAGAATATTATCAGATTCTAAACACAGATGAAATTGCAAGTGAGATGGCTGGTGTGAAGTTTTTCACTAAATTGGATGCATCTCAGGGCTTCTGGCAATAAAACTGCATGAAGATAGCACAAATACCCAAGATGATGGTACCCATATTTAGAATCCCAGATCTGGAGGACGGCAGGATCTGAGGAAACAGCAGTTTGGTGCAGGATACCAGAGTGAGATAACACTTCGTCTCTGAGACAGATAAGCTTTGGAGTAGGAATCCAGTGTAACTATAGAGTGCTAGTGATAATTGTGACCAGTAGAGGGAGTCAGAGATAAGTTGTGGCAGCTAGGAGTAGATTCAAAATGGATGCCTCCACGAGGTTGTGAGTACTGTAGCTAATAAACTATAGTTGTTATAAAAGAACTGATGTTTCTTTATTACAATAAAAGAAACATCAAATGGAACCAGGAGTGGAAGAAACACCTGGAGTGTGCAGAGTGAGAATCATTTGATAACAGCCAGAAAACATGGAAAGTGTGAAGTCTCCTGATGCTGTGTATTGGACTGAGAGCATCGACCATGAATGGCGGTTGTTTAAACAATGGTTCATGCTGTATCTGCAAGCCATTGGACTCTATAGTAAATCTGATGCATGGAAGACTGCACCACTACCTTCCATGGTGGGAACCTGAAGCACTAGAAGTTTTTGCCAAGGCAGCTGACCAGGGAAAGTTCAACAAGATTATCAAGATGCTTCATGAGCACAGTTCACCAAATAAAAATTAAACATTCGAGAAGTACATGTTTCACTCATGCACACGGCTACAGTGAGAGAGCTTTTATACTTTTTCAATGGACTTGAAATGAAAAGCAAGAACATGCAATTTTGGATCACTGCAAGATTCAGTGATCCGTGATCAAATTGTTTTCGGGATTATTGATAAGAAGGTGAGAGAAAGGTTACTGCAAGAGAAAGAGTTTACCTTAGCTGGAGCTGTGAAGAAATGCCACACCAGTGAAAGAACTCTGCAGCACACAAGAAAGTTTGGTGATTGTGCAAAAGCCAGTGAAAATGTCATAACCACACATTAAAAAATAAATGAGATATAGGAAACAACAAATGGTGGAGAGACATTCAATTGTAAATGATGTAGCACTCAACATGCACCAAAACAATGCCCAGCCTATGGAAAAGTCCATAATAAGTACAAAGGATTGAATCATTATGCAAAGCAAAGTTTTTCCAAAGAGAAACAAAACAGAATTAAAAGCGTGCACACTATACACACTATAGAAGAAACATCAGGGCAATGAAGATAAAGCCATACATCCATGAAAATCCTGTACAGCTCAAAGCTTACAATGGACAGAGCATTGAAATGAAAGGTACATGTAAATTCAAGGTGAAAATTAAAGAGCACCACCTCAGCTTCACAGTAGTCCTAGATGGACATGAATCACATGCTTGGTGACAAAGCATGTGATAATTTAAACCTAGTTAAGAGTGTGTACCACATTAACAGCAACAATTCATGGAACAATGTAGTAGAAATATGGGATCAATTTCCAGACAAATTCAAGGGGTTTGGAGTTCAACCATTCACCTATAAGATACAGTTAAAAGAGGACACACAGCCAGTAGTGCACTCCATAAGGCAGGTTCCAGCACCACTAAAAGAAAACTCAAGCAGTAACTCAACCAAATGATGGCACTATGGGTCATAAAGAAAGAGGAGATGTACACAGAATGGATGAATTCAATGGTGTGTGTCAAAAAGAAGAATGGTGACTTATGCATGTGCATGGACCCAAAAGGCTTGAATGCTAATATTAAGAGAGAATATTATCAGATTCTAAACACAGATGAAATTGCAAGTGAGATGGCTGGTGTGAAGTTTTTCACTAAATTGGATGCATCTCAGGGCTTCTGGCAATAAAACTGCATGAAGATAGCACAAATAGTGTATATTTAATATACCGTTTAGCCAATACTCCTATCTGAAGATGGCTTTTGGAATTTCCTCAGCTCTGGAAGTGTATCACAGGACAATGGAGCACATCACAGAAGGCATAAATGGGGTATGCATGTACATGGATGACATGATCCTATGGGGATCCATACAAGTACAATACAACGAGAGGGTCATCAAGTGCTACAATGCATAAAGAAGAAAGGATTAAAGATAAGCAGAGCAAAATGTCAGTTTGGTGTGAAGGAAATCACTTTTCTGGGAGATAAACTGTCAGAGGCAGGTGTGAAGCCAGACAAGAGCAAGGTGAAAGCAATGTTAGAGATGCCCAGACCCACTGATGAATAAAGGTATATTGAAAGTGTTGGGAATGATCAATTTCATTGGTAAATTCATACCAAACCTGTCTTCCAAAATAATATACCTTAGGAAGTTGTTACAGGACAAATGTGCATTCATGTGGACAGCCAACCACGAGGAAGAATGGGGATGACTGAAGACCATTCTAACTATAGAACCAGTACTTTTGCCGTTCTTTGACATATCCAGAAGGTTGAAAATATCCACAGATGCTTCAAAAGATGGAAGAGGAGCCGTACTACTTCAGGCTGTAGGAGACGATTGGAGGCCAGTAGCGTATGAATCAAGAATAATGACAACATCTGAATGTCAATATACACAGGTCGAGAAAGAGTGTGTAGATCTGGTCTACAGATTCGAGAAATTCCACATTTATGTGTATGGTCTACCAATGTTAATGACAGAGACAGACCACAAGCCATTAATAGACATAATCAATAAAAATCTCAGTGAAATGTCGCCACAAATCCAAAGACTGATGATGAAGCTACATTGTTATGTCTTTGAATTGATGTACCAGCAGGAAAACTTATTATGTTAGCTGATGCATTAGCCAGGGCAACAGCTCAGAGTGAAGCTCACAGAAACAGGTGTGAATCTCCACATGAACCTGATTACTGAATCTCTTCCCGTATCTGACATGAAGTTCAAGCAGATCACAGCTGAAAAGAACACAGTTCTACAGAAAGTCATCAAGTATATGAATGAAGAATGTCAGCAATACTACAACATCAGAGCTGAACTGAGCTGAGTGTTGTCAGTGGGCTTTACTCAGACAGAGCAGAATTGTCTTTCCTCAGTTACTGAGATGCTGAAAAGGGTGTATGAGGGGCACCTTGGAATGGAAATATGTAAGAGAAGGGCCAGAACTGCTGTTTTTTGGCCAGGGATAAATGTTGACATTGACAAGATGGTTTCAAGCTGTGAGACCTCTTTGAAACATGATGCAAAGCAGACAAAGGAACCCATGATCATAACTTACTTACCAGCAGAACCATGGCAGGAAGTTGGGACTGATCTGTTCCACAATAATGGAAATAATAAATTGTTGGTTATTGACTATCTACCATACTATGTGGAGATTGTGCTGCTTCCTAACATGTCAAATCTATGAAATTGATCTTTGCAAGACATGGAAGTCATCAAATTGTCTACAGTGACAATTCAGTTGCTACAGTTGTAGAGAATTCCAGAATTTTGCAGAAGAGTATGATTTTTGACATGTGACTTCAAGTCCTCTGCATCCACAGATAACTGGTAAAGCAAAGAAAGGAGTTCACATAGTTAAACAGTTGCTCAAGTAAACACTAGATAGTGACTCAGATCCTTATCTGGCTCTGTTGAGTTACCGAGCTTCACCACTTGAACATGGCATGTCACCCGCCGAGCTTCTGATGGGACGTAATCTAAGTACCACACTTCCCTACTCTGCAGACCCAAACAAGAACAGAGATGTCAGATGTCGAATGGAAACAAAAGTGTCTGCAATGGAGACAAAATGTAAACTATGTCAAGTCAGCAAGAAGCTTAGGGCCACTGGCACAACATGATGCAGTGAGACTCAGAGATTCTAACACTTGGAACAAAAAGACTACTGTTCTGGAGAAATCCAAGATCTTTCACTGTTAGATCAGAGGATGGTCAAATACTGAGGAGGAATTGAAAGAGCCTGCTGAAAACACAAGAGACACTGCAGGAACAGGCAAAGGTAGAGGATCCAGCTTGCACAGACACAGAGGAAACACCACCAAAGCTAGACAGTAGTGAACCAGCAGAGCCGACACAAGCACCAGTTAAGATTCACACATTATCAAAGAACCTGACAGACTGAATCACTAACAGACAAAGAACTGCACACTTAAATAGTTTTTGCTGCTTATGTTTGTGTTGAACTTTAAATTGAAATGAATACAGTATTAGTGTGTCATGATGTTAGATTAAATATTTCAAGGAAAGAGGATGTTCTGATAGAATGCTAGTGCTAATCTGACCACTAGAGGGAGTTGGTAATGAGTTGTTGCAGCTAGTAGTAGATTCAAAATGGACGGCTCCACGATATCTTGAGTACTGTAACTAATAAAGTATAATTGTTATAAAAGAACCGGTTTCTTTATTACAATAAAAACACAAACAGCAGTGGGAAAGGCTTCAATTCTGGGATCTGCGGGAAACCGGTATCGGGTCTAGAATTTGTAAGGGTGTGGTTGGTGTGAGGGGATCTCCCGAAGAGCCTTGGGTGGTAATAGCTTCCTAAATGCTTGATGGGTTAGGAACCAGTGCCGAGGAGATGTAACTTGAATGGCTTGAGCTTAGCTTCACTGCTGACCAGTCAGGAGGATATGCAGCCACTGCAGTAATGAGGGAATAGCAGGTGACAGTATCAGAAGAGGTAATGGGATCCACAGACTCTCAATGTCTCTGAGGGTATGCTCTTTTGGTTCTTTTTCTTGTCATGATAGTGATACTGGGTTAGTAATTTCCCTTTGTCTGTCTTTGCTGGGATTTTGTATACATGATAATAATTGGAATCTGAATCTTGAACTTGAACCTTGAATCATGAGCTTAATGCAAAGACCTACTGTGTTGATTTTACTGGGAAGAAGTAGTGTACTTTAGCTTGAAGGTTAATGCCAATAGCGCACAAATAGTGAAAAAGAAAATAAAGGGTTAATGTTAGGAAGGCAAAAAGAAGACATGAGGGTGCTTTGGCAGATAATGTGAAGGAAAATCCAAAGGGGTTCTACAAGTATATTTAAAGTAAAAGGATAGTAAGGGACAAAATTGGACCCCTAGTATAATGGTATGGATTGTATATGCTAATTGGCTCGGGCTGGCCCGCCCCCTAATGACACTCTTACCTGGACTCAGGCCATCAAGGTCGGGCCACCTTTCCCTTCCCTGCACTTCCCTAGTTTGGATCTGGGCCAGCTCAAGTCTTCTGTGCAATAAAGCCCATAGTTCCCCTCAAGTCTTTGTCATTGCGATTATTGGGGCAACTGATAGTGTCCAGCACCTAGAAAATCAGAGTTGTCAACTTTGTGTGGAGTCTCATGAACTGGGAGAGATCCTGAACAATCTTTTTGCTTCAGTATTTACGCAGGAAACTGGCATAATGAATAAGGATGGAAGGGAAACAAATAGAAGTGTTATAGAACATATGAAGTTTAAGGAGAAGGAGGTGCTTGATGCCTTGCAACAAATAAAGGTAGACAAATCCCCTTGACCAGATATGATATTCCCCTGCATTTTGAGGGAGACAAGTGCTGAAATTGCAGGGCCCCTAGCAGATATATTCAAAATGCCCTTAGTCACGGGGGAGGTGCTGGAGGATTAAATTATTCAAGTCATTGGTGAGGCCACACTTCGAATATTGTGTGCAGTTCAGGCCGCCCAGCAACAGGAAAGATATCAATAAGATTGAAAGAATGCAGAGATTTACTAAGATGTTGTCAGGTCTTTAGGAGTTTCAGTTACTGAAAAAGATTAAACAGGTTAGGACTATACTCCTTGGAACGATGAAGAATAAGGGGAGATTTGATAGAGGTTTAAAAGATTTTGAGGGGTATAGATAGAGTAGCAGTTTCCACACAGATTGGGGGAGATAAATGCGAGAGGTCATAGCTTTAGGCTGAAAGGGGGGAGGTATGATGGGAACATTAAAGGAATGGTTTTCACTCAGAGAGTGGTGGGGGTGTGGAATGAGCTGCCATCTGATGTAGTGAATGCAGATTCAGTCTTGAGTTGTAAAAATAAATTGGATAAATACACGGATAGGAAGGTTCTGGAGGGTTATAGAATGAGAGTAGGTCAGTGGGACTAGCTAGTTTGATTAGTCCGCACAGTCTGGAAGGGTCGAATTGCCTGTGCTGTAATGTACTGCGGTTCTATGATGCTTGATATTCTGGGAGAGTGAACATTCATTCAAATGGATTTTAATAATAATTCTGAAATATTATTTAAAAATAATTACAAATAAACCTATAATAAAAGTTGTTAAACATATTACACCATTCTCAATTTATAATCTTAGCTCATAATCCCATTTAATTCCTTCATGTTGTCCAGCTTCACATGGAGCATCTAAGAGGTCAGACAGTTAAGCCAATGAAAGTCTCAATAAGTAAGTGTTGCAGATATTCAAAACTTTGCATGGACCATGGCTCATTGCTGATATATAGAACACCTCTGTACATTATCACAGGGCGTACACGAAGAATTCTTGATAAAGAAATGATTGAAAACATAGTTGGTCCATTCCCGACTGTGACACTTGTCTGAAGAAACAATTTTAATCAAAGCAAAAGTTCTTGTGTTCTTTTCACATGCCAGCAGGGCAAATCACAGAGATGGGAAGACAGAACTGTACTAAAGATTTACCAAACATGGAAATGATACTTACTTGAAATTGTTGATGAAATCCAAGTGTCCATGCACATCAAAAGCATCTGCAAGAGATGAATCAAGTCTGGTTGGCAAATCACTCATTTAAAGTTCAAGGTTCAAAGTTACTTTTATTATTACGTAATAATACTTAAAATATTACGTATATGATATAATTAAACTTTTGTCTACTGTAAGACAATAATGAGTTGCCATGAGCATTGCCTGGCGCCACTAACAATAGAAGAAAGAGAAGCAAAAGAGATTCCCATCAGAGACACTGAGTGTCCATGGATTTGCCTCTGGCACTCTTGCAGCCTCTGCAACCATACAGACTCCAGTTCAAATGATCAGCGACCCATGCAAACCTCTGATTTAATCAAGAAGCCTTCAGCGCCTGAGGGCTTTCTTGAGCCCTTCTTACCCTTAGCACCTTCCATTAGACCGTCTCCAACAACCTACAGCCTGTGTGAGTCTTTCAACTGTAAGCTGCCAACAGCCCACAGCCTGTGTGGGTCCATCTAGCTGTTGAACCTGTTGCTGGTCCCACTACCGTGGTCACCAGCCTGTACGGTTGTCTCCTATGCTTGTCCTTCTCCCTGTTTCTGGTGTTCTCCGCTGATCCACTGCTTTCTAAGAGCTGCTACCCCTTGTGGTATGCTGAGCAACACAGGTGCCACCATATTGGGCACAGACCTCTGTGCTGCAGGGTTTAAAACAGGACACCATCAGCTCCTTTAACAGGCCATTTAAAGTCTGTACGGAGCAGTCAGCTTTAGGATTGACGTTATAGCAGCTCTGGCAATGCTGCCACTTTTTTATTTGTGAGGTTATGTTTGATTTTGGATCCAATGTCGACTTCAAGAACTAAAAGAATAAATGCAAATAAAGATGCATGACATTTATTGAGTTCAAACATCCAAACTTGAGTCTCACCATTTGACTCAACTTTGAAAAGTAGTTACTACTTTAGTTTTATAACTTTTGGCCTTTTTAAAGAAGAAATATTTATAATGACAAGTGACTTCTGGCTCACAGTTGGAAATCTAAAGTGATTGTAAATAAAATCAAAGCCCAGAATTATATATCTATTTGCATGTGAATATAATACTTGTTTATATGTCAATAAACTCTTCATTCATTCATTCATTCATTCATTCATTCATTCATTCATTCATTCACTCTTGTTGCATGTCTGCATTTGGACATACTGTGATGTTGTTAGATAAATGAGTCATGAAGTATGCAGATGGAGATGCAGCTATCCCCTTCCACCTTGTGCAGGGTGATGTTAGTTATGAGTCTATTCATCTTGCAAAAGACAGGAGAGTGGATCAGTGAGTATTAAACAATGTGTTTCGGTGATATGTGAGTTACCTTTCAGCAAATGGATGAGCATGTGCTGGGTCTTGTGAGTACCTGACTTGCCTGACTGGCATCCATGAATGTAGGTGAATTCCTGACTGACAGAATATTGTGAGGTTAGTGATGAGGGTGTAAAGGATTGAATATTATACCATGGAGAACATTGTCCAATTAATGTCAATGCTGGGATGGAGTATTTGTAAATGCATTCACTGAAATTGACTAGTCACTATTTCTTCAGTTGCTTCATTTCAGTCAGTGGAACTCTATTGATCTATGTGGTGATCTGTTCCTTCTGCCTTCTTGTCTGGATTTTGGAGGATTGCCAAATACTCTGAAATTACAGCTTATGTTTCACCTCTTCAATCTTGGCTTAAAGCATACAAGGTATTCTCTCCTGTATCCTCCCCAAGTGCAACACTTCACACTCATCTAGATTAAATTTCATCATATATTTCTCCAATCATATTTTCAACTCTCTTTCTCTCTCTCTTTCCCCCCTTTTCCTTTCTCTCACTTCCCCTTTCCCTTTCTCTCCAGCCCCCCACCCCCCCTACTTTTCCCCTCTCTCTGACCACCACATCCCCTCTAATGACTTATGTACAGGTAGTGTGAAATTGGTATGCTGCCAGCATTGTCGTCAACAAGCACTGGTAATTCTTGTCTCACAATTCCTGTAACGACTTGTTGGTTTGATCAGCTTCAGCTTCTATCAAATCTTACGTCCATAATTACATCCATCATGAAGTTAGTTAAATTTCATGACTTAAATTCTTTTCTTAAAAATTCCTGCAATCTTGAGATAAGGTTTGATTAAACGAAAGGATGACATTGCATACAGGGTTGAGAAAATTGCATTGAACTGCAAGAACTGTATAATTAATCCACTAACCTGAAGAAATATACAAATGGGAGACTTGCATACAATGACTTTATATTTTACAAATTCTGATACTCATTTTTTAATGTGAAGAAATAATAACACCAACATTCCCAACCAATTTTAATATTATGTTTGATAGATTCATGAATTGGGAAGGAGTGAAGGAGGTATGGCTGGAGCCTGCTTTGCTTCTCCTAGAAAATTAAATATGGTTTCCTTGATCTATCATCAGCGCAATTCAAATAATCCATCAACAACAGTAATAATTACTTAGCAGAGAGGTAGCTGCACAGGTCCAGTGATGTAATTTGAGGTTTGATTCAGGGAACTAACATAAAATGTAAATGGAACATTAAAGGTATTAGAGATTTCAATTTCTTTCTGGCTCTTTTTCTATTTTATGCATAATAATTTAGTATTATCATTTGTTAATTTGGGGATTTGCCTGTAAGTACCCAAGATCAAAGGCTAATGGTGTCCTGTGAATTAGCTGTATTGTTTTTATCCTGACAATAGCAACCCAGCGTAACCCAAGAACCGAGTTTCATTCTGGTGGGCACATGGAATTATTTTAATTGCACAGGCAATTTTTGGAAAATTACATTAAAGAAATCTCACAATAATTGCCCTCACAACTAAGGATGTGGTAATGGGTTCATGAATGCCTACTTATCGTTGATAATACTCCAGGATTGTAAAGATTCAGTTTCCATTTTAGATTTAAATTATTGCTATAACAAATTTGTAGAGTTGGAAACACAATGAATGTAATTACAACTTTTGTTCAAATCAAATATCAATTTCGGATATTTGTCAAACTAACTCAAATGATCGATGAGACTATTTTCCCTCATCAATCTTGCTCAACCATTATTTTCAGCATGGTACATTACTTACATGAGACTATTTTAGTTTAGACAGAAATTCTTTTTTTTCTTCTTTCTTCTTTCTTCTTTGCAAGAAATAACAATGAATGAAGTACTAGATCATACCTAAGACATAAAATAACTTACCCAATTAAATTTCAATTGAGAAATTCTGCTTACCAATTTAGCAGAGCAAGTAACAGCACAGGGCATGTCGTAGACTTTCAATGGTTCACAGCACAAACACAGCACGCCAGCCAAAACTGCAAAAATAAATGTTTATATTGTATGAATGATCACTGTCTGCTCAAAGTCATATAATTTTTTTAATGCCAAGCTTGTTGCCAATATCTGGATTTTATTAGGACTAATAAAGGTAATTATTGTAAACCCTGCATTTTGGATAAATTTCTAATTATAATGATAATTACGCATAATTTAATTATATTTATCTTTTATATGTCCAAGTAAATTCTATAGACCCACCCCCTGTCCAAATGAACATTTCTGTATTAGGAATAGTTAAACAATGTGTCATAAAATAATTGACCACCATAATCATAAATTAAATTGACGAAATAAGAAAAGAACACACAATAGGAACAGACTGGTTCTATTAGGCTCAAAGAAGAGGAAAAACAGTTAAAATTTTCAGACCTGGGGGGATCCAGACATATACTCCAAAAAAGCCTAAGTTTTTCCTTAAGCTACTATATGTCAGTAGTGCAACAACTGCAGCAAAGGAAAATTGCCCAAGTATATGAGATCAAGAATCCGGACAATCCTATTTCTTTTATATTTCATTAATCTTTCCTTAATCATCTGCAATGTGTTAGAGGCTTACTTTGCCAAGATTGGCAACAACTTATTCATTAATATATTATTCACCAATACTTGGTTTAGTTCTTCAACCAAGACCTCTTGGTTACAGACCTGGTTCCAAATATTGAGCGTTGGTTAATTCCAGAAGTAAAGTGGAATGACTGATCTTTATTTGATTGAGGGTGGCATTAAAGATTCTTATTAAAATTTAAGTAAATGTGAACAAGGGGGAAAAAATCTTTTCAATCATTGAAATCATAAAAGGTTAAAATAAGAAGTGGATTATGTTATTTTTGGAGGCAAATCATCTCAGATTACATAAAAGCTGTTCTGATGAAACAAGAAGTGAAAACAAAGATAAAAATGCATTTCTGATGAATGGAACAAGATGCCTGAGGAAACTATAAAAGCATATACAATTAAGATATTCAAAAGACGTTTAGATAGGAAATGTTGAGAAGGATATGGAGCAAATTCAGGAAAATAAGATTAGTCCTGAATGCCAGTTTGGTCAGCATGGAAGAGCTGAAATGAAAGGCCTGCTTCATGTTGTTTGACTCAATTACTGTATGAAAGACCATCAAATTGAAATGTTAATGAATAAACTACTTGTTGGGCACTTCCAGTTGCCCCAATAATCGCAATGACAAAGACTGAGGGGAATGATAGGCTTTATTGTACAGAAGACTTGAACTGGCCTGGATCCAAGCTAGGGAAGTGCAGGGAAGGGAGAGGTAGCCCGACCTTTATGGCCTGGGTCCCAGGGGAAGAGTCCAGGTGAGAGTGTCATTAGGGAGCGGGCCAGCCCGAGCCAATTAGTATACACCATTCATACCATTACATTCACCCCCTCTTTTTAAACAGAACCCCCCCCCTTTTGAAACAATGAGAGAGGATAAAGGGGAGGAAAAAAAAATTATTTCGCTCAAGGTTTAGCCGCACTGGCGACTTCCTCCTTCTGCGGGACCGCCGGAGGGCAGGTATGACTGAGCTCTGCTGTTTGGGACGGGAGGCAGTCCTGGGGTCGGGGGTCATGATTTAGGGCTCCCGGGAGGGAGGGTGATTTGATGCCTCCCGGAGGACCGACTGCTGGAGAGGAGAGCCAGGTGGCTCGGCCTCCAGTATTGTGTTCCTGTGTGGGGTGACCTGCTCTGTGGAATGTGCAGTGGCAGGTAGGGTGGATTCGGGATCCCAGGACCTCGCTATGTCTCGGATAGGCACAGTGTTCTCGTGGCCATCAGGGTACCTCACAAACACGTACTGTGTGTTGGTGTGTATGAGGTGTACCACTTCCACCAGTGGATCTGTATTATGGCCTCTTGCGTGTCTCCGTAGCAGAACCGGCCCTGGGGTTGCCAGTCAAGGAGGAATGGAAGCACCATTCGCCAATCTCCTAGGGAAAGCAAACAAATGTTCATGTGGGGTGGTGTTAGCCGTGGTACACAGGAGCGATCAGATGGCAAGAAGCGCTTCGGGCAAAACATCCTGCCAGTGGGACACCGGCATGTTTTTGGACCTAAGAGCCAGAAGAACTGCCTTCCAGATTGTGGCGTTCTCTCTCTCCACCTGGCCATTACCCCTGGGTTATAGCTGGTGGTCCTGCTGGTGGCTAGGCCTCTGGCCAAGAAGTACTGTCACAGTTCCTCACTCATGAACGAGGTCCTCCAATCGCTGTAGATGTACTCGGGGTACCCGAAAAGGGTGAAAATACTGCGCAGTGCCTTGATTATTGTTGCCGAGGTCATATCCGGGCAGGGAATAGCAAAAGGGAACCTGTAGAACTCGTCCATCATCGTCAGGAAGTAGGCTTTCTATTTGTAGTGGGTAGAGGGCCATTGAAATCGACACTGAGCTGTTCAAAAGGTCGTGTGGCCTTAATGAGATGTGCCTTCTTGGGCTGGTAGAACTGCGGCTTACATTCAGTGCAGATCTGGCAGCGTCTGGTCGTGGACCGGACGCCCTCAATGGAGTACGGAAGGTTCCGAGTCTTGATGAAGTGGTATAACCTTGTGACTCTGCGGTGCCACAGACTGTCGTGGAGGGACTGGAGGCAATTGAGATGCGTGTTGGTGCATGTCCCCCGGGATAGGGCATCAGGGGGATCATTGAGTTTACCTGGTCGGTACAAGATGTAATTATAGGTGGAGAGCTCGATCCTCCACCTAAGAATCTTGTCATTCTTTATTTAATCCCGCAGTTTAGTATTAAACATGAAGGCCACAGCCTTCTGGTCTGTCAACAGGGTAAAACATTTACCAGCCAGGTAATGTTGCCAGTGGCGCACCACCTCAACAATTGCTTGAGCCTCCTTCTCGACCGAGGAATGACGTAGCTCAGGACCGTGCAGGGTGCGGGAGAAAAAAGCTATCGGCCTGCCTGCCTGCCTGGTTAAGAGTGGCAGCCAGTGCGAAATTGGAGGCATCGTTTTCCACCTGAAATGGGATGGACTTGTCCACAGCATGTATCGTGGCCTTTGCGATGTCTCCTCGGATCTGGTGAAACGCAGCCTGGGGTTCTGTCGATAATGGGAAAGTTGTGGACTTAATCAGGGGGTGGGCATTATTGGCGTAATTAGGCACCCATTGTGCGTAGTAGGAAAACAGCCCCAGACACCTCTTCAGTGCCTTTAGCGTGTTTTGGACTGGGAGCTCCATGAGGGGACGCGTGCGGTCAGGGTTTGGGCCAATGACACCATGTGCCACGATGCATCCGAGAAGGGCCAGATGATGTGTATTGAACATGCATTTGTCCTTGTTGTACGTCAAGTTGAGGGACTTGGCCGTACGTAAGAACTTTGCGAAATTCGTGTCATGGTCCTGCTGGTCGTGGCCGCAGATGGTGACATTGTCAAGATGTGGGAACGTTGCCGTCAGCTTGTGCTCCTCCACCATCCGATCCATGACCCTCTGAAAAGCAGAGACGCTGTTAGTCACACCAAAAGGCATCTGCAGGAAATGAAAAAGTCTGCCATCGGCCTCAAAACCCACGTAGAGCCGGTCGCTCAGGCGAAGGGGGAGTTGATGGTAAGCCGACTTGAGGTCAATGGTCGAGAAGACTCTGTATTGTGCTACCTTATTGACCAAGTCGGCTATCCAGAGTAGAGGGTACGCATCCAACTGTGTGAAGCAGTTGATGGTTTGACTATAATCAATCACCATCCGGGACTTGCCTGTCCCTCTGACCATGAGGACCTGCACCCTCCAGGGGCTGGAGCTAGGGGCTATGATCCCCTCCACCATGAGTCACTGAACCTCAGCCCGGATGAACACCATATCCTCAGTGCTATAGCGCCTATTCTTTGTGTTGATTGGTTTACAGTCCGGGGTGAGGTTCGCGAATAGTGATGGAGGGGCTACCTGTAGGGTGGTGAGGCTACAGGTTGGTGCCGGAAGCTGGGTGCCCAATTGGGGGGGATGTCAGTAAGCTGTGGGTTGTAAACAGTGAGTGGTGGTTGGGGGCCCCCCGAATGCCATCGTCACGCTCCAGAACTGACTCTGGAAGTCAAGGCCCAGGAAGATCAGCACACAGAGCTAGGGCAAGAAATCGTTATAACACTACGCCACACCCCGCCCCGCCCCCCCCCCCCCCCCCACCATCAGAGATGTCACACAATAACTCTGGATACAAGTCCGCTGGTCTTTCATTGGCCAAATGGGTATTGAGAGTCTGTGGGCCACATTGGGGTGGATAAAACTTTCAGTACTGCCACTATCGAAGAGTCAGTTCGATTTGTGCCCATTCACCTCGATCTGCATCATGGAGTTCGTGATCAGGTGAGAGCTGGCTTGGTCCAAAGTCATCGATGCCAGGATGGGTGTGTCATCTTCGTCATCGGTGGAGAGGCTCGATGCCCAAGATGACAGCCTCCTTGTTGGCCACGCTGCCAATGCTGGTGAAGAAAGCAGAAGTGACATCGTTGGTGGTGGAAATGAGGTCGCTGGTGAGTGTTGCCACTGCGCAGAGGATGGTGGCGGGAGCAGGACAAAAGGGTGCTCGTCTTACCGCGCACACAGCTGGCACCGGCACTGCTCTGAGATGCGGCTCTGGGCCTGCAAACACGTTGGTAGTGGCCCTTTTTCCTGCAGCCCAAGCCAATAGCTCCTTTCGCAGGGCAGAGACATTGTGGATGTCTTGCCTGCCCACAGAAGTTGCACCTCGATGATTCCGGCAGTCGGGTCGGCTGTCACCGATGCTGACTCCCAGAATGGCAGCCCTAGTGGTGGCGCGTCCTGTGTAGGCCCGCTTCTGCCTGCGATCGACTCCGCATGGCGCTGGGCTGAGTCTAAGGCCCTGGTCAGTTGGATCACCCGTTTCACTGGGAGTTCATCTTCATCGAGGAGACGCTGCCCACTATAATCCGACCTCAACCCCGCCATGCAAGCATCCCGGACCAGGTCTTGCATGCACTGGGCCCCCGGCACAGGGACCGTGGGATTCCCCAAACAGTCTTTTCCCAGTGTGATCAGGGCTCAAATGAACTCTTCTACCGACTCACCAGGCTGCTGTTTTTTGGACGGCAGGAGGTAACGAGAGTAGATCTCGTTGATCTTGGGCTCAGCAATTGCCTTGGTGTAGGTTGTGCAGCTTCTGATGGCCTGGAAAGCTTTCTGGCCGACTCTTGCCTGTTGAACTTTCAGCCTCTTCTCATCCGAATCGGCCACTCCTGCAGCGGCCTCCAGAAAGTTGTTGAAGCAATTGACCCACTGCTCGAAGAGTTCTGATGCACCCAGAACTTGGAGATCCACCTCTAGCTAATTGGGGTGCAGCAACTTCTCCATTACTGGAGACATTAAAATTTCTGTTAAATAAATTGTTGGGCACTACCAGTTGCTCCAATAATCACAAGGACAAAGACTGAGGGGAATTATAGACTTTATATTGTACAGAAGACTTGAACTGGCCCGGATCCAAGCTAGTGAAGTGCAGGGAAGGGAGAGGTGGCTCGACCTTTATGGCCTGGGTCGCAGGGGAGAAGTCTAGATGAGAGTGTCATTAGGGGGCAGGCCAGCCTGAGCCAATTAGTACACACCATCCATACCATTACCCTACTGATGTTGGAAATCTCACAATAAAGGCAGAAACAGTGGAAAGCATATAGATGGGGCAGCATCTGTGGAGAGAAAAACAGAGCTGATGTTTTCAGGTTGAACTTCCATCAGATGGGATAAAAATAGCAATACATTGTTTTTTAAAAAAGGATGAGAGGAAAAGTTTGTTACATGATGGAATTCACAAAAGATTATATGGTAAAAGGATAGTGAAAGTTATATAAAGTGAAAGAAATCTGTAGTGGGACAAGCAAATGATCAGAAAATGACTCTATGGTAGAATAAAATAGAAGAACAGAATAATTATCTAAAATGACAATGGGCGGATGTTGCATTTATCAGATATCTGAAATATTAACAAAATTGGTGCAAATATTTATTTTTTAATGTTTCAAATGTTAAATGTGCCTGGTTATTTCTTGAAATGCTGTTGCTTGATGTTGCAATGAGTTTCTTTGGAAAAGTGTAGAAAGCTAAAGACAGCAAATGGGAATGGGGAGATCATTAAGCTAACAGGTGGCTAAAAGCATGGATTCACATTTGCAGACTGGGCAATGTTTTTATTCTCTGCACTGTAGAGTGGGTAATAAAGCAATGAAGAGAAATTAATCATGATTTAACTGCAAATAGTGCTTGGGATCCTGGAGAATGGAAGGGAAGAGGTAACATGGCAGCTGCTCTATCTCCTGTGATTATCCAGGAAGGTACCTTGCTGGGAGAAAATATGTGGTGGACATAGAAGACTGAACCAGACTATCCTAGAAGAAATATTTGTTGGAGTTGATTGTATTAGAGTAGTGGTTTTTAAACTCTTTCTTTCCACTCACATACCTTAAGAAATCACAATTTCTGCTCTGTGATTCATAAGGGATTGCTTAAGGTAGTATGTGAGTGGGAAAAAAAAGGTTGAGAACCACTGCTCTTGACCCAATTATTACTGAAATATTTTATTTGAGAAAAATTGTCATTGGCCCATTTCCTTTGGAGTTATGAAACAGTGGTCTTTAATTTTTTTTCTTTCCACTCACATACCACCTTAAGCAATCCCTTACTCATCACAGAGCACTTATGGCATAGGGATTACTTAAGGTGCTATGTGAGTGGAAAGAAAAAGTTTCAAAACAACTATATTAGAATTTCATCTTAGATATTCTCTCTATGCAAAGTTTAGATATAATGATATTTGTTGTTCAGTGCACAACTGCTAAGATAGTGAAGCTGTCCAAGCCAATATGTTCAGTAATGAGTTGGAAAAGTGGCAAGGAACATTTACACCAACTTAAGTGGTAAACCATGATCAGTGACATAGGCTCTTATTTCTTATTTCTAACAAAAAAGTCTCTAATTGTCTCCCATTGACATTTAAATGAATTTGGTCACCAATTCATTCATCAACTTGTTCTCTCCTGTATGCTTTGTACAGATTGCTGATCATATTTTGGGACTTAAGTCATCTGCTCTTATGTGGAAGTTTACTGGATGACTTCTGGAAGTTCACATGATATACACAGTCAGGCCATTATCTATCATGTTAGCAATGTCTTAAAAATATAATTTGATTATTTGGACATAAGCTGCCATTTAGCCGTGTATTTTACTTCTCTTTTATAACCTTCTTCACTCTTTGGTGAAGCTACGCCAAGTAATCCTCCGGACATGAAGATGCCTTGTTAATGTTTCACTCTCAAAACAGTGAGAACAAAGAAAATCAATAAAGTACTCAAGTAAGAATCCTTAAATGAGTCTCTGATTGACTTTGTCATTGACGATTCTGATGGTGAAAGGGTAGTAGCTGTTCTTGAACCTGGTTGTGTGTGTCTTGTAGTACCTATAGCTCTTTCCTGATGGCAGCAGCAAGAACAGAGCATGTCCTGGGTGGTGTGAGTTTTTGAGGGTTGCTGCTGCTCTCTGACCACAGCGTTTCCTGTAGATGTTCTCAATAGTGTGGAGGGTTTTGCCGGTGAAGTCCAGGCTGTGTCCACTACCTTTTAGAGGGTTTTATGCTCAGAGGTAATGGTGTTTCCATACCAGACTGAGATACAGCCAGTCAGTACACTTCCCACCACACCTCTGTAGAAATTTGCCAGGGTTTCTGGTCCACTCCAAACTCCGCAAACTCCTGAGATATTAGAGGCACTGACGAGCTTTCCTCGCGATGCCATTAGTGTGTTGGATCCAGGAAAGATCCTCCAAGATGGTGACTCCCAAGAACTTAAATGTGCTCACCCTCTCCACCTCTGATACCCTAATGATGACTGGAATGTATCCCTCTGGCTTTCCTTTCCTGAAGTCAACAATCAGCTCCTTAGTTTTGGTAATTGAGTGCAAGGTTGTTGTTGGTGCACCATTCCGCCAAAAGAAAAATGGATTTTTGACAGTCTCCATTGAGGAGTTAACCTATTGTCTCTTTCTTTGGCTTGGCTTCGCGGACGAAGATTTATAGAGGGGGTAAAAGTCCACGTCAGCTGCAGGCTCGTTTGTGGCTGACAAGTCCGATGCGGGACAGGCAGACACGGTTGCAGCGGCTGCAGAGGAAAATGGGTTGGTTGGGGTGGGGTGTTGGGTTTTTCCTCCTTTGCCTTTTGTCAGTGAGGTGGGCTCTGCGGTCTTCTTCAAAGGAGGTTGCTGCCCGCTGAATTGTGAGGCGCCAAGATGCACGGTTTGAGGCGATATTGTAGTGCTTCAAAATTATACCTACCCCCATCCTTAATGCAATCATCAAATCACAATACTTTGCAAGGTAATAACACAAGATGATTTTCTCTTCCCAAATCTAATAGTGCTGAGTCCAACTATGCCACCAATACATCAGAACATAAGAACATAAGAAATAAGAGCAAGAGTGGGTCATCCAGCCTGTTGAGCCTGCTCTGCCATTCAACAAGATCCTGGCTAATCTCCACCTACCTGCCTTTTGCTCATATCTCTTAATTCTGCACTTTGCAAAAATCTATCCAACCTTGTGTTAAAAATATTGACTGAGGTCACCTCCTCTGCTTTAATGGGCAGCAAATTCCATACATTGATCACCCTCTGGGAAGAGCAGATATTCCTAATTCCTGTCCTAAATCTGCAATTCTGAATCTTGATGCTATGTCCCCAGTTCTAATTTTAGTCTCCCCCATAATGGGAACATCTTGCCTACCTCTATTTTGGTTATGCCTTTCATAATTCTATATGTTTCCATAAGGTCCCCTCTCATTCTTCTAAATTCAAAAAAGTACAGCCCCAGATAACTCAATCCCTCTTCAAAAAATTATCCAGCTGCTTAGAACATCAAGTAGTCTCCTAGCTTACATGTCTCAACTATCGATTGAATGAAATAATAAATGATAAATGACTGGAATGTTTCTCTGCAATTTTGCAGGTTATCCTAAGGGAGAACATACACCCATAAAGGAAGACGGCAGTGTAACAGAACTCTCTATATCTGAATGAGCACAAATGCATTCATTCCAAGAAGCTTAACAATAGAACAATGAATACATTGGGTCAGCACCTTGATCATCATTGGTGCCTGTATTGAATGCTATTTACAAAATATGCAGTACCAACAAAAGTCACATTAGTAGTACCACCCCCCACCCCCCACCCCAGCCTGAGACCTCCATAAGCTTGAGAGACATGGGTGGATATTCTATCAGAACAATATTACTTCAAAATTCCTGGAAACTTCACATTAAATCCTGAAATAGAAACATCTTTTCAATTTCTATAACTCTCCACCAAAAAGCATTTTTAATGTGGAAATTGCAAGTGGGGTAAAGATTGACAAAAGACATGAAGTGGAATATTTTCTTGTTTTGTTGTGAAAATATGTTTTTAACACAGTTTGTTCTCTGCTTTTGATATTTAGTTTCTCAGGGACTAAATTTTAGAAATTGGTTACAAAGCACAAATCTATCTGTACTGTACATTTAGCACATGGGGACGAGATGGAATTTCAATCTTTAGCCTGCTTGAAAGAATAATGCAAAGTTTAATTATATTGGTATATTTTAATTGATATATTCTAATTTAGTACATATATCCCATCTTAAACCTTCCTCCTCCTAGACTCCTTGATTCAGCCTTATGCCTGCCCTGGATCTTTATATTTCCAACTGCTGCCAAGACATCAACCGTCTTGACCACCACTCACTCACCTTGCCCTCTACAATGTCATCATGCAGATAAGGGTGGTGCTGTTGTGGTTTGGCACACAGATCTCAATCTGGCTAAAGCCAAAAGACAACTCTCAGACACATCCCCTTACTTATCTCTTCAACAGGACCCCACCAAAGCTCTCCGAACTCTATCTGAACTTACCACTTCTGGTCATTTCCCTTCCACGGTCTCCAACCACATTACTTCTCAACCCCGCATTGCTTGGTTCTACTGCTTGCCCAAAATCTATAAATTAATTGTCCTGGTAGACCCATCATTTACCTTGACTCCAAATTGTCCTCTTTGTTCAGTCCCTCCCCACTTACATCCATAATAATTCAGATGCTCTCCATCATTTAAACAATTTCCAATTCCCTGAAAGCAATGACCTCATCTTCACCATGGATATCCAATCACTATACACCTCCATTCCCCATAATAAAAGCCTCAAAGCTATTCATTTCTTCATTGACAACAGGCCCAACCAGTCCCCTTCCACCACCACCTTCCTCCGGATGTCAGAACTTGTCCTCATCCTCAATAACTTTTCCTTTCACTCACCCATTTTCTCCAAATCAAGGGGGTATCCATAGATACCCCCATGGGGCTCAGTTGTGCCTGACTTTTTGTTGGCTATATGAACTAATTTATGTTATAGGCCTAACAGGCAAGGCCCTTCAACTCTTCCTCTGCTTCATTGACAACTGCTTTAGGGCTGCCTCATGCACCCATGATGAGCATATTGAATTTATCCATTTTGCTGCCAGTTTTCACCCTGACCTCAAATTCACCTCATCATTAGTGATACTCTTCCCTTCTTCAATCTCTCTGTCTCCATCTTGGGGGATAAACTTTCAACAAACATTTTCTACAAATCCACGAACTCAAGTTGAGGAATCTACCTCAACTAGACCTCTTCATATCCTATCCCTTGGAAGAATTCCATTCATTTCTGACAATTCTTCTGTCTCCTTCTTCAAAAAACATGGGTTCCCCTCCACCCTGCCTATCCTTCATTACCGCTCATCTACTCTGGCGGCCTTTGCCCTCACGTGCAACAAGGACAGGATTCCCCTTGTCTTCACCTACCACCCTACTAATCTCCACTTTGAACTGATCATCCTCTGCCATTTCCACCATTACTTGATCGCACCACTAGACACATGTTCATATTATCTCCTTTCCTCTGAGCCTTCTGCAGGGACCCTCCTTGACTTGGTCCTCCACTCCTCACTTGCCATCAATTGCCTCCTTGGCACCTATCCCTGTAACTGCTCAGACCCAAAAGTAGGTTATATATCTTTACATCCTATGGATGCTGCAAGACTTGCTGGGTTCTTACAGCATTTCTGTGTTTTCACTACAATCACACCATCTTCAGACTATGTTTCATATGGTGTATTTTAAGGAGCTTTGTTTTGGAAACAAAAATAAGTGGAGTTAAGATATACATACAGCACGGTTACAGGACATTTTATCCCACGAGTCTGTGCTGCCTAATTTACACCCAATTAACCTACACCCCCCCCCCCCCCAGAACGTTTCGAACATTGGGAGGAAACTGGAGCCCACAGGGAAAACCCACACAGACTCAGGGAGAACATACAAACTCCTTATAGACAGCGCAGTCCCGATCGCTGGAGCTGAAAAGGTGTTGTGCTAACCACTACGTCAACCATGCTGCCCAAGAGAACTTTGTGGGGCAGGTAATTCTTGTGCCATTCATTTCACTCTTATTGTCAACCCCAACTTTCCATTTACTTGGAGTCACACTGTTCATTACAATATAACTGACAGTTTTGAAGAAGGCAGGCTTTGAAAGTAGACATCATACACCTGACTATGGTATTGTGGAGTATCCTTCTATAATCACTGATGCATTGCAGGGGAGTTGGAAAAGAATGGATACAATGATTTGCAACTCCAGCCTGGAATTTTTGTCATCTGGTGGATGGGAATTCCAGTTGCTTAACAGATGAGTCTTTCTTTGGCAAATTTCCCAGAACCAGTCTAATTTACTGAATTTTGACATGCTCGCATTGGGATTTCTGACTGCACCATGGAGTGCACTTAGAAAAAAAGTCTGTGCTGCTACCAGATTCCAAAGCCTGCAGCAGCTTGAAGGGGCCATGTTTCTCTGAAACGATGGAGAAATAATCAAGTGCAATTGCAGATCTAAATTTGCGACCTTCTTTACTAAATTACCTCTATAGGTTTGTTGATAAATTTTGTAGATTCTTCCATCATTGAAAGTGTTCCTACCATTACCCCATGCAGGATATCAGGTATGTCGGAGAATTTTCATGTTTCAAACAGTTTCCCGAAAGGAACTAATGTGCTAAATAATTCTGGTTGCCATACTTATCTTTCCATAAAGGATCCATCACCTAGTAGCAAGGCATTGGTCAGTTTGTTCCCAACTTTTGCCACATGGAATTCAGGAATGAGCTGTAGGATGCTCTCTCAATTCCTCTGCAGTTCTGTTGCTTGGATTGGACTCAGC
This sequence comes from Narcine bancroftii, assembly GCF_036971445.1. Taxonomy (NCBI): domain Eukaryota; kingdom Metazoa; phylum Chordata; class Chondrichthyes; order Torpediniformes; family Narcinidae; genus Narcine; species Narcine bancroftii. Next base: position 284,064,135 of record NC_091470.1, read on the forward strand.
ACCATCTCTGCCCAAGGTCTGGTTGCTGACCTAAGGAGAGGGATACACTTTACATCTGGCCCATCTGCTTTACATTAATCATAGCTGGAATTTGAAGCATGAGCTCAACAGTCGAGATTGAAAAGTTAAGTGCAGACAAATCTTTTTGTTTTTTATTTGTTTGATGAATTTCTCAATATTTATTATTTAAGTAAATTTATTTTCTTTACTGTCCATTAAATATTCTATTACTTACATTATTTCATATTTTACATGTTTCTGATTATGGAAGCATTTACGAATAGTTAAAATACGTTTGACAGCAAAGAATGTCTCTAAATATCCAGTATAGAATGAAATGGCTCAGAAATAGGCCCTTTGGACAACTGAGTCTGTGCTGACCATCAAATATCATTTGTATCAATCCCATACATTAATTCCTTTTTTGCTCCTCATATTTTCAGCAACTCCCCCAAAAGAGGAATGGGTATAATTTTAATGTTCAAAAGACATTTGAACAGATGCATGAATGGGAAGGTTCAGGTGGGCATGGACCAAATGCAGGCAAATGGGACCAGCCCAGAATGCCAACTCAGACAGCATCGTTAAGATGGGCCGCAGGACCAGTTTCATACAGTGTGATTCTGTGACTGGAGGGAAAGTTATGGGTAAGGACTCAGGATCGTCTGCCTGAAGCTCAGTTGCCTCTTATGGATAACTGGCTGCAGCAGTGGACCTTGATAGATGTTTGGCTCCAAGACCAGATAATATATGCATAGCTACAAGAATACCATGGAGCAAATGCACATGACCTGGCTCAATATTTATTTTATTCAATGGCTACAATTGATAACTATAAGAAATGTTGAGTTTGATTTATCCTAAGGATTGTAAAGCAGGGTAGCAGCAGACTTGGATTTTGTGCTTAACTATGCTTAACCGTGTCTCTAACTGTATATTTATTTACATTGGAACCAAAATCAAGGGTAGAAGGTGACTGAAATATGATCAGCAAATTTAGAAGCTCAATGTAAATACTCACACCACTTGAATAATTAAATTTATATGTGCTGTAGCAATATTTAATACTTCTCCATAGGAAAAGCATGGATGTAAAATTGATTAATACTGAACCTATTTTTCATCCATCTCATAGAATCGTAGAATCACAGAACAGAAATGGGCCCTTTGGCCCAACTCAGCCATGCTCACTATTATGCTCATTCCATTTGTCCACATTATGCCTTTGTCTGTCTATGTTTTTTTCTATCCAAGTATCAGTGCAAATTAAATTAAGTTTACACAAATATGCTGAAGAAACTCAGCAAGCCATGTAGCATTCTTTATGTAGCAAAGATAAGGATACAGAAGCAACATTTGGGCCAGGTCTGTACACAATCATCCTTCCAGTAGTTTGGCAATCAGAGCTGCATGCAAAGTAATTTTCTTCTACAATGAACTCAATGCTAGACTTTAATAGCAGATTAGAAAAAGTTAGTAACTGGAATACTCCTCAATTAAAAATAAATGTCTTAAATCCATTCACCTTGAGGGATATTCGGTGATCTTGTGATTGCTGTGGATTGCTGCACTTGGAAATACTGATTTCAGAGTCTGGATATTCTATTTGCTGAGGGATGCCTCCTATCTTGCTGGGCACACCTGATCACAGAATGGTCACCCACTTTCAAATATGCTGAACATGAATAGCCAGTCTTCAGAAGTTCTTCCATAATTTAGGCACATTTCTGAATACTGTTTACTTTGATAAATTAGTTTTCCCTCAGGGTGCATTCCTTATGCAGGCTCTGCTCCATCTTCCTGATAGGCATATGGAGCTTAGTGATGTCGAGCCATACTTGGTTCCTTCCATTCAAAACATTGGAAAGGCTACTATCATTATTCACCATCGTGCAAATGGTTCAGAATGCCACCTTATCACCAAACTTTCATTGATATCGCCAAAGTCTGGGCTGAGTAGGATCATTTCAAATAATAGTGAAAATTACTAATACCTTAAAAAAGGCCTTTATTTTATTGCTTAGGTTTCTTTTGAATTGCATTGGGTGAAAGAGCTCACCCAATCATGAATGCTTATTATCTGATTATAGAAAAATCAATGATAAGTGATAACTTGCACTTTGAGATCCTAGTTGGAAATGACAGGCAGACCTTAAGAAATGGGAGCAGAATGAGCCAATAAGTTGCTTTGTTTTCATGGAATTATTTTGAGAATTTTTATTTTTTTTAAACCAAATTTACAAACTTGTTTTATCTATCCCTGATATTTGTCTTCACCACATCTCCAGCGACCACCTGTAACAAAGCCATGCACCACAAGTCGAAAAAATACTGCTTGAGAAAATTGCGGTTCAGTGTTCTCAATCATTTCTTTCATGACAGGTTTGCCATCTTGGGAATTGATCTACCACAGTCTCTCAATGGCAAATATATCCATACTTATTTCAAAATAGGCATCATCAAATCAGGTGTCTTCAGATACCTTGTGGATAGCATTCAGAAGGAGGCAGGGTGATATTAACATGACTACAGCAGACTAGGGGTTGACCTGAAGCAATCCTTGTTGACTTTTGAGAATGCTGACTGCTGTCATGTGGCAGTGGCTGTGCTGTAGAGAGAGAGAGAGAGAGTGAAGAGCTTGGGACAGTTCAGTGGCTACTACTCTGACCTCTGAGTCAAATGTTATGGGTTCAAAAAGAAAAGAAGGGAAAAAAATCTGGACTGCAATTCTACTGCTATATTAAGAGAATACTGCACTCTCAGAGGTGTCTTCTGGAGACACAAGGAGAGTTTAAAATATCCCAGGGCATTGTTTTCAGAAGAGGAGTGCATGCCTCCTGATGGGCCATCCAGTATTTATTTTTCAATCAAAATCATGGAACAAGATCTTTTCAGTTTGGGAGAGGTTACTGCAGGCAAATTTGTTGATGCTTCTCTTACTTCTGCTCTCCAGGAGAATTGAAGTAGTGCATCTTACGGCCATGAATGATGTTAGTCAAGAGGAATTTTTTTTCCCCTTAATGCTGTGCCAGTTGTGGAGGAAAGATGCAAAAGATTGGAAAGATGAACAGGAGAATTTCCAAATCCGTATTTTCTGTCTTCTTTTTTATAACCTAAGCACACTCTGATGTTAAAACTCTTTGATATTTTATTTTTCAATTTCTTATACATCTCTTTTCCAAATATGAAATCTTTTTTTAAAATTTTCTTTACCTGCCAAAAATCTCTTCTAAGATCCAAGCCTTAATTCTAAAGTTTGGGACTTTGCATCATGAATAGGATCATACATGTCTATGTTGAATACAAATGTATTAAATTGTGAAAGGCTTCTATTGTAAAAATCAACTCACTGATTGCTAACTGAATCCAACAGTTGTTCAAGTGAAGAATTAAGTTAAAGTATCAAGCAGAAGCAAAGTAAACAAATTTCTTCAATTGTTCATTTGGCACAGTATTAAGTCATGTGTGTCAGTAGTAAAAGTCATGTTACCACTCATTAGTTCCTTTTTCTATTTGCAACAATGATCTGGATTGCAAACTGGACGTCATTGTGAATAGTACAGCCCCATGTAACAAAAACAAAGGCATCACTGCACAAGATTTTTATTGTTATTCGTACTGAACAATGTTTCTTGTTCATCTTTGCAGACTTTAGTTTGGGCATCATTGTTCAATTTTACCTAATGCCTTGGATTAATTCCATTTTTAAAACAAATCAGAGATACAGCATGGAAACAGGCCCTTCTGACCGAATACACCCATGTAACTAATTGACCCAATAACCACGCAAGTCTTTGAAAAGTGTGATGAAATTGGACCATCCCACAGAAACCCACACAGCCATGGGAGAGTGTACACATTCCTTACAGATTCGAACTCTGGTCAATGGTGAAGTAAAAGTGTGCTACCCAGAACTGTTGGCTCTTGTAAACAATAAACTTAAACGCCTTTCAATCTTACACATTTGGCCATGGGATGCTTGTTGTGATTAAATATTTTTTTATAAAGACAAAAAAATCAGTGTGAAATTATGTTGGTTATCTCTAGAGAAATCATAACTATTGCTTCTTCACAGAGTATGCTAGTATCTATCCATCCATATAAAAAAACCCCATAAAATATAACACCCCCCCCCACCCCCCCCCCCCCCACCCCCCCCCCCCCCCCACCCCCCCCCCCCCCACCCCCCCAAGTCAATGGGTTGTACATGGTGGAAATTTTCTTAGGTGCATCTATTTTAAGGTGCATTTTAGAAAAGGAAGATGAACTTAGAGCATGGATTGGTACATGGAGTTATGACATTGTGGCCATTAGTGAAACTTGGTTGCATGAGGACTTTCATTGCTTTAGATGCAAATGAAAGGGGGAGAAGTGGCATTGCACGTCAGGGGAAAATATTACAACTGTGCTGAGGCAGAACAGACCAGAGGGCTCGTCTACTGAGGCTATATGGGTGCAGCTGTGGAATGGGACCATATTCGTGGGGTTGTATATTCAGTGAGAATTGGAGGAACAAATCTGGTGAGAGAGAGAGAGAGACCAGACAGCTGCAGGAAATATAAAGTTGTGATGGGGGATTTTACATTTCAACACTTTTGATTGTAAAAGAGCTGAATGTCTTGGAGTTTGTCAAATGTGTTCAGGAAAGTTTTCTAAATCAATATATAGAGATACCAACTAGAGAGAATGCAATACTGGATCTCCTTTTGGGGAACGAGAAGGACAGGTGACAAAAGTATGGGTAGGGGAACATTTTGGGATAAGTGAACATAATGCCCTTAGTTTCAAGTTAATGAATGAGAAGGATACATCTGGGCCTTGGTTGATATACTAAATTGGAGAAAGGCTAATTTTGAAGCAATGAGAGAGGATCTGGAATATGTGGATTGAGATACAGTTAGTCCCTGACTTATGACCATAATGGAGACCAGTGAATTGATCATAATTCAGAATGGTCTTGCCAGGAGTGGTGACCTCAGGTTGCTGCAGAGAGGTGGGACCTCGGGCTGCCAACGGGGATGATTGGATACAGTATTTTTAATACAAAATATGTATTTGTACAATCATTATAAAGATTTTTAAAAGAAATTCCTGTCATTTGTGTCTGTGGATGTAGGTCAGAAGTTGAAACTATCTGTAAATTGTTTTCAGGCAAGGACATGTGAGGTAAGTGGAAGATCTTCAACTGTGTAATTTTGAGAGTACACAGTTTGTATATTCCTGTTAGGATTAAAGTCCTACGGCTCCTAGAACGCTTCCACCAGCGTTGTCTCCGCTCCATCCTCAACATCCATTGGAGCGCTTACATCCCTAACGTCGAAGTACTCGAGATGGCAGAGGTCGACAGCATCGAGTCCACGCTGCTGAAGATCCAGCTGTGCTGGATGGGTCACGTCTCCAGAATGGAGGACCATCGCCTTCCCAAGATCGTATTATATGGCGAGCTCTCCACTGGCCACCGTGACAGAGGTGCACCAAAGAAAAGGTATAAGGACTGCCTAAAGAAATCTCTTGGTGCCTGCCACATTGACCACCGCCAGTGGGCTGATAACACCTCAAACCGTGCATCTTGGTGCCTCACAGTTTGGCAGGCAGCAACCTCCTTTGAAGAAGACCGCAGAGCCCACCTCACTGACAAAAGGCAAAGGAGGAAAAACCCAACACCCAACCCCAACCAACCAATTTTCCCCTGCAACCGCTGCAATCGTGTCTGCCTGTCCCGCATCGGACTTGTCAGCCACAAACGAGCCTGCAGCTGATGTGGACTTTTTACCCCCTCCATAAATCTTCGTCCGCGAAGCCAAGCCAAAGAAAGAAAGTCAAGGTTAGCAGGCATAGGGAACCTGGGTTTTTGAGATATATTGGGGATCTGGTTTAGAAGAAGAGAGAGGTATACAGCAGGTAAAGGCAACATGGAGCAAATAAGGTACTCAGAGTATTTATTTTAAAAAAAAAAAAATAAAAATGCAAGAAAAACCTCAAGAACAAATCAGGAAAGCAAAAAAAAGACGAGGCTGCTTTAGCAGACAATGTGAAAGAAATTCCTAAGGGTTTCTACAGATATATTAAGAGCAAAAGGATAGTAAGGGACAAAATTGGTCCTCTTGAAGATCAGAATGATTGGCTTTGTATAGATCTTAAAGGTATTTCCTGAGTGAATATTGATGGAAAAAATAGGTACAGAAGTAAGTAAAACCAGTGAGGTAATGGATCCTATACAGATTAAAGAGGAGGAAGTACCTGCTAGCTTAAAGCAAATAAAGGTGGATAAATTCCCAGGGTCTGACAAGATATTTGCTTAGACCTTGAGGGAGGTTAGTGTAGAAATTTTTGGGGCTCTGGCAGAAATATTTTTTTAAAATTTATAAATTTTAAAACCACAGAAAATTCAATTATTATATACTATTACAAATATGTGTGGTATCAGTATATATGGAAAAAGGTGAAAAAAAGAACCTCAACAACAGTAAAACTTGTTGTAATATGTGGAGATCAATTAGGTGAAAGGAATATTGGTGATTCATTTAAGTATTGATATCAATACTTTGTAAATATGGGCTTCATATTTTACAAAATGGATGATATTTATCTCTTAAATTATAAGTAATTTTTTCAAGTGGTATAGAACTTCAAACTTTTGCATGCAAGTCCTTAACCTGTATCTGACTTCCAAGTTATCGCAATACATTTTCTAGCTATTGCCAAAGCAACTTTTACAAATTTCATTTGGAACATAATTCAATTTTAATTTAATTTTAACCCCTTTACTATCACCCAATAAAAATGATATTGGGTCCTGTGAAAGTTTAACTCCAGTTATTCTTTCTAATATATTACCAATTTCCAACCAAAAAGTTGTTATCTTAGGACACTGCCAAATAGAATGCAAGAACATAGCAACTTCCTGTCCACATCTAAAACATAAATCCGAAAAGTATAATTCAATTTGTTTAACTTTTGTGATGTCAAATATAACTGATAAATAAAATTATATTGTACTAATATATACCTCACATTTACTGTATTTTTCAAATTTTCACTATAATTCCATCCACTCATGTTCATTTATTTGTTTATTCAAATAATCTTCCCATCTTTGGCTTGATTTATGTAGCCCTATTTTTATGACCTTTTGTAACAATTTATACATTAATGACATAAATTAATGACATATTATTACTCAATAATAACTCCACCTCTGTTTCTACTGGCAATAACAGATCTCGTCCAAAATTTTCATGCAAAAAGGCAGAAATATTTAAAATGTCCTTACCCATGGGAGGGTAGCTCACGTTGTTCCATTGTTTAAAAAAGGCTCCAAAAATAACCTTGGAAATTATAGACTGGTGAGCCTGATGTCAGTAGTGGGTAAATTATTGGAAGGAGTTCTAAGAGATTGTATGTACAATTATTTTGATAGCCAGAAAATGATTAGTTATAGTCAACATGGCTTTGTGTGTGTTAGGTCATATTTAACCAATCTTGTAGAGTTTTTTGAGGTAGTTGCTAGGAACGTTGACAAAGAAAAGACTGTGGATGTTGTCTACATGGATTGTATTAAGGCTTTTGACAAGGTCCCACGTGGGAGGTTAATTAGGAAGGTTCAGTCGTTAGGTGTTCATGATTATGTAATGAACTGGATTTGGCAATAGCTGGATGAGAGAAGCCAGAGAGTAGTGGTGGATGATGACTTCTTCGACTGGAAGCCTGTGACTAGTGGTGTGCCTCAGCGATCAGTGCTAGGACCATTTTGTTTGTCATCTATATCAATGATCTGGATGATAATGTGGTAAATTGGATCAACAAGTTTGCAGATGACAGTAAGATTGGAGCCATTGTGGACAGTGAAGAAGATTTTCAAAGTTTACAGAGGGATCTGGACCAGCTGAAAAAATAGCAGATGAAATTTAATGTAGACAAATGTGAAGTTTTGCATTTTGGGAAAAAATGGACATACACAGTGAATGAATGGTGGAGCACTGAAGAGTGTGGTAGAACAGAGGGACCTAAGAATGCAGATACATTATTCCCTGAAAGTGGTATCACAAGTGGATAGGGTTGTAAAGAGAGCTGTTGGCATATTGGCCATAAATGTAAGTTTTGAATATAGGAGTTGAGATGTTATGGTTGTCTAAGATATTGATGAGGTCAAATTTGGAGTATTGTGCAATTTTGGTCAAATAACTACAGGAAAGATATCTGAGTTAGAAAAAGTGCAGAGAAGATTTACTAGGATGTTCCCCAGATTTCAGGAATTGAGTTACAGGGAAAGGTTAAATAGGTTAGGACTTTATTCCCTGGAGCATAGAAGAATGAGGGGAGATTTGATAGAGGTATTTAAAGTTATGAAGGGAATAGACAGAGTAAATGTAAGGAGTTTTTTTTGTCCACTGATGGTAGGTGAGATCCAAACCAGAGAACATGAGTTCAGAATGAAAGGGGAAAACGTTAGGGGGAATGTGAGGGGGAAATTTCTTCAGAGTGGCGGGAGAGTGGAACGAGCTGCCAGCTGAGGTGGTGAATACGGGCTCAATTTTTAACATTTAAGAATTTGGACAGCAACATGGATGGGAGAGGTACAGAGGGCAGGTGTGGTGCAGGTCAGTGGGACAAGAGAATAACAGTCTGGCATAGATTAGAAGGGCCAAAGGGCCTGCTTCTGTGCTGTAATGTTCTAAGAAGAAAAATGACCATTATTTGTCAGAAATAGATAAATGTGATTCATTCTGATTTGTAAGTCAAAGATGACCCATTAGCTAAACTGAAAATGGCTGTTGTGCAATTCTCGTCATTCAGAAATGTCACCGAGCTCAGTGCTAAATTCTAACTGTCAAAGGTGGGTTCAATTTTAACATTTGAGAAGAATTTGGACAGGTAAATGGATGGGAGAGGTATGGAGGTCTATGGACTGGGTGTAGGTCAGTGGAACTAGGCAAAGCAAAATGATTTGGCACAGACTTGAGCCCAAAGGGCTTGTTTTTGTGCTGTAGTGTTCTATGGTTCTATTAAGAATAAAACAATGGGTAAAAAGTAAGCGCACTGTATGTTTAAAATTGTAAAAGTAAATGTTCTCTAAAGTAACAGTTTGGTGAAGATTGGAGCAGAGTGCCTTAGTCATGCTTGCTTGAAGCAGCTGTATGAATAAATTATGTGAAACAGTAATGGTGTTGCCTAGTATGAAGAGCTGGTTGATTCCATTTGCCATTGGGCTGACTCTCTTGAACGGGCTCCTTATCCTTACTAAGTAAGTGTCACCCCGATCAGAGGGTTTATCTGTAAACTTGTGGGGGATTAAACTATCCATCATGTTACTGTTCATCTTTCTGGCGACTCTGGGTGGGGGGGGGGGGGGGGGAGGGAGGGGAAGGAAGCAGTAAATGTTGATGTTTTCAATGAATATGATTGAAAATAAAATGTTTTAAGGTTTATATATTTATGCAAGTGAGATTTGTTCAGTTAAAGTACAGCATAGTATATTTGTCTTTTAAATTTTTCATTCTTAATGCAGGTGTATTAGTCAGGCATTCTAAGGGTAAGTTTCAAGCAACCAGAAAATACACTTATCTGATATCTACCAATCCCCATTGGTTCCAGATACCAGGGGTTTTACAGTATATTTGGAGAGATGAAGGGAGAATGGACCTTTGGAGAAGCTGTGCCAGAAGCACAGGCACCACACATCTGAAAAGTAAATGCTTAAGGGCACAAATCTATTTCCTACTGTGTATAATTTTCCTGCAGCGTTTAAAAATAGATTTGGAATGCTCCTACTCAAAACATAGAATCTCCTAAAGTGTCTAAGATCCATGGAAGTGCAACTAGAGAACCTTTAGCTCTGCTTTCCTGTAATTTATTTGTTACAAATACACTCGTACGCTTTACATCCTTATGAAAGGAACCCCCCCCCCCAAGAAAGGGCATAATCACATTTTTGAACTTTTATTTCTTGGTGCATTTTTTTTTGTTTTCTGCCCATCTGTTGTCTCATGGTATTTCTGCTGTTGGCAACAACCAAATGGAAACTTGCTATTTTCCCTCAGAGGTTAATGACAAAAAGATGATCATCTGCAGTGGAGCTTTACTCTTGGCACCTATCTCTATCCCATTACTAATGCTAAGATCATAAGCAGCTCATTCAGATACACAGAATATTTATCTGTATGCACCTGCGCTTCACACTGACAAGAGTGACTGTGTTGTGTTTCATCTCCTAGCTGACTGGACCTTGAAAAACATGTGAGACAAAAGATTGCAGATGTAGGAATCAGGAGGAAAAAAATATACTCCAGGAGGAACTCGGTGAGTCAAACAGTATCCATGGAGACAAAGGATGGATGATGTTTCAAGTTAAGATCCTGCATCGGATCCACCACAGTTTATATTTGCTCTGTTGAAGGAGAAGATTTTTTTTTTTTTTTGCTGAATAAATCGGGTGAAAACGATATATCCATTCTTCAGAATGGAATGGAGAAGATAAAAGTTTCACAATTTTCCTGTGGTATGACATCAGAAGCAGTGAAACTAGATTCCCTATTTTTTATTGACATAGGAAATATTGGGAAATATTGTTAAGTAGTGAGAAGTTGTGAAATGTTAATGTTCAAAGTCGCATGGGTATCCTTGTGTATCAATCACTGAAAGCTAACGCGGAGATGTGACAGGCAATTAGAAAGACAAATAATTGGTTATCCTTTGTTGCAAATGGATTTAAGTATGAGTAAAATTTCTGACAATAATGTAATAAACCCTGGGGTGAGGTTAGTACAAATAGGAATCGCCTTCAAAAACAAGGATCCAAAAGGAGAAGAATTTTCTTCTCAAAGAATCCTTGATATTCTGTAACATGGGTGTTCAGGCAATTAAAAATTGAGATTGCTAGACTTTGGGATCTTGAGAGAAACAATTGTGGTAGGAAAGGAAAATATTGGTTCAGATAAAAAATGTTGAATGGTGGATCAGGCTCAAGGGGTCAAGTAATTTGCTTCCATTCCTATTGTTTCCGAATATTTTTGTGGTCTATCAATAATCTCACATATGGTGAATCCCTTTGCAGGTACTGTCAACATTAGTAAAATATTGTAAGCACCTTCAAATTGCTGCATGAAGTTCTTGGGTAGAAAACCTTCTCCATCCAGATTCCAGGAACTACCAGTCCTTGGGTCCATCAGCTGAAGGTAATTTCAAGTGATAAGTTATGAACTATTGATCAGTGGATGTTCTTTCCTCCTTAATCTGAGGTAATAGGAAGCATCATTTTTTTTTAAATTTCCCAACAATGTTTCCTGAATAATAGAGTGTTAAGCATATTATAGGATGCCAAATGATGTAAATGCAGTTATTCACCCTATGGTCTGCAAGGCAGTGAGTGGACCACTGTGAAAATGTGAAAAATAGCTCTCCAATTAGCAGCTCTAATGTAACTGGACCACATGCAGGGAAAGGACATGAACAAGTGAAAATAGCTGAACAGTTTCTTCCTCAGATCCTTTCTCCATGCTGCTTTTCTGAGAGGCTGAGGTCTGGAATAAATAGTCTTTAATTTTGTGCATGGTGAAAATTCAGCGGTAAGATCAACAGGCTTTGTTCACATATCTGTGGCAGTGACAGAGGGATGGAAAATCAAGTACAGTACTTTCTGCTTTAGTTTCACAGTGTGCAGTCATGGCTTGTAAGGTTTTTTGTTCTGTACACAGCAAGAAAGCAAGTTTTTCTCTCAACAACTTCTTCACAGGAGTATCTGAACTGTTAACGTCACATCTGCTTGACATTTCACAATTATCCATATGGTGCCTGCCTGCACTTCATTTACAGATTGGAAATAAAGGAAATAAACCAAAGCTGAATCCAAAGTAAAAGAGAATCAAAACACTGCAGATGCTGAAAATCCAAATTAAAAACAAAAGGCTGGTGACACTCAGCAGGTGGGGTCACATCTGAGCAAAGAATAATAGTTAATAGACATGAAATGTTGAATGTTTCTCTTTCCATACATCATGCCTGACAGGCTCGTGTCTTCATTTTGTTCTATTTAAGGGCTGAAAATAAGTAAGAATGAGTTCAGCCTAAACAAAGGAGGCTAAAGATGTACAGAATGACACACAGACTGGTGGTGTTGTTCACATTGATTGTTATTGTAGTTAATGTTTTATCACCGGTGTGGAGAACATTTGCCAGGCATAGGCAGGAGAGGCAGATCATAATGCTATTTGCAGTGCACCACTGATGTCACCTCAGTGCTACCAGTTAAAATGTTCACTTTTACAATGAATCAACTGAATAAGTGATCTGCTGCAGAAAGAAATCTGTCCTACAGATATCAATTTATGCAATCAAGCTCTAATTGCAGATTAGTCGCTGAGTGATTTAATTGACAATGCTACAATTCTCCAGCTGTTTCCTGCTTGCTATTTGAAAATGTAGAAATCCATTGTGAAAATGAATGTAGGTGCCTGACTTACAATTTTTCAAAGTTACAATGGTACACTGGCACTCTATTTTATCATTTAATTTTTTTTTAGCGTGGAATAAAAGGTATTTAACATTTAATTGTAAAATGGGCTTTGTTTTAGATAAATATGTCCAGCAGTAGGCTATGGTAAGTGGACTGAGCACATTTAAGGGAGGGTAGGCTATGATGTTCAGCAGAAGAAATTCCTACCAAATTCCATCTTCTGCAAAGACACATGGCACTAGACATTGGTGAATTAATGGACAATGTCCTTGAATGGAGAAAGCTGTTGAAGGACCAGTGGTTGCAAGGAGGAGGGGAAGAGATGGAGGTTGAGTCTAATTTGGGAGCCACAGCATCCATATCTAAATCTCAGCAAGGAGTAATATGTGAAATATTCCTGTTTCTATCAAAACCACAGCACTGAAATACATCACCTGTCATCGCAGAGCAGGACACAAAACTAATGCCAGTGGCTGTTGTGTCTCTGACAATGCACTTTATGTTCCTGGTTCCTTCCAGACTGGAACTCTTTGCAAAATTCCAGTTTGCTGTCCACTGTTACATAAATTAGATGCCAGATGATCTCTATCCATAGTGAGCTCAATTAATTGAATTTTAATTGTGATCCCATCACTATCACCCCCTCAGCACTCCAGCTGTCAGCTCATCCAGATTGCTTATGGACCAGCATAAATTATTCAACACAAAGTTTTTGAATGATTGTCTGGTGTTTTGCTTGGCTTCATGCACCAGAACTCTGGCTCCATAAAATATACCAAATGCAATAGCAGAAATGTAATTACCACAACATAGTAAAAGAGATGGTAAGTATAAAAAGACAAAAATTAACTTATGCAGTTGGTGCAAAAAAAGTGAGATTCCAATAGTTCTTTTGTAGTTCCATTATATTTAATTGCTTAGGGCATTATGGCAATGTTCAAGAGCCTGATCAATATTGGGGGGGGGGAAAAAAACCAGTTGAACCTAAAGGTGCTGGTCTTCAGATGCCATACCTTCTCCCTAAAGGGAGCAGTGAGGTGTTGTGACAATGGTGATGGGATTCCTTAAAAAGTTGCCTGCCTTCTTGAGGCAGTGTCTCACAAAAATATTTATTCAATGGTTGAGGTTGGTGCCATGATGGACTTGAGTAGGTTTGCCACTTTCTGCAGTCTTTTATGGATGCTTGAATTTCTAAACCAGGCCGTGATGCATCAGTAAGTGTACTTTCCATACCATACTTGCAAAATTTCAATAAGGTATTCAAAAACATGCCCAATCTCCTCAGATTTCATTAAAAAGTAGAGTTGTTCGTTCTTCATTGTTACCTTGATATGTGGTTCTAGGAGAGGTTCTCCAATATGTGGACTTCCATGAAAGTGAAGATACTAATCATCTGAATCACTATTCCATCAATGAAGGTGGGTCCATGGTCCCTTGGCCAGTAATCTCTTTGGTTTTACTGATGTTGTGAGCAAAATCATTGATTGGCACCACCCAATTAGATTCTCAATTTTCATCCTGGCTTCTGATTCTTCATTACCTATTATTCACCAAACAATAGTGGTGTTGTTGGTGAATTCATTATCTTGTGCAAGATCCTAAATCGACACCTTCAAGTCCAAAGACTGATCCATATTCATATGGATAGCCAGAATCATTGATTTCATCAATGGGTGTGTAGAAGGCTGCATGACCAGGAAGATGATCAAGATATTCTCCAATCCGAAACTATGGATGAATGGAAAATTGACTCACTGCTGATGGCCAGGGTAGAAGCATTCAAGTCAGGAGATCCAGTCTTCAACAAGAAATCCAAGTACAATCTCCACAAAGCTAGCACAGAAGTCAAGAGGTAGAACTGCACCAAACTCCAGTTCCAGGAGAACATTATGGACACACAGCAACTGTAGCAGGAATACAAAACAAAGCTCAGATGCAGAATGCAACAATGCAATATGCTCAAATGAGCTAAACATCTTCCAAGCTCTTTGAACAGGAAGCCAGCAGGAAGGTAACACCCACATCAACTGTTGCAAGGGATGCTGAACCCATGGTCACTACCGTTGAATTCAGGGTGGCCTTTTGGAGGGTGAACCCAATTAAAGCAACTGGCCCATGTTATTATCTTAATTCCTTCCACATCTCATTATTTCCCATGCCTCTGTTCTCACCATTTTCCTCGATGAAATAACTACAAAGGAGAAACGGGAGATGGTAGATGTTGGAGTATGGAGCAAAATCTGATCTGCTGAAGGAACTCAATGGTCTAGTGGTTGATGTTTCAGTTTGAAAATCCTTCATTATAGCAAGAGCCCTGAGGAAGGGTTCCAACCTGAAACAATGATCATACTTTCTCCCACTGATGCTGCCTGATTCACTGAGTTTGGATTATTAGAACACCACTTAAATGCCTAAAATGCTGAAATATCTTGGAGTCGGTCAGCATTTCTGGAAAGAAAATGTTTCAGAAAATCATAATCATTGAGCTTTACAGTACAGAAAAAGAATCTTTGGCTCTGCTTATTCATGCTAACCCATCTGTCAACTCCAGCTAGGCCCATTTGTTTTCATTTAGCCCTTTGCTATCCATTTGTTTTAAACTTTACTAGCTGTTCCTAACACCTTGCTCCACTTTCCCACCACCCTCTGTGAAATAGGTACCCCTTGGGACCCTCTTGAATTTTCTCCTCTCATCTTAAATCCATGCTCTCTTGTTTTAGATTTCCCTATCCTGGGCCTGATTATAACTATTCACTTTATCTATACCCCTCATGATTTTATCAATCTCTTTAATCTCCCCTTCAGCCTCCTGGAATCACAACCCACAGAGCCTTAAAGCTTGCTGGTCAGCCCACCAGTCCTGGTAATGTTATAATGTGGGGCCCTTTGCCAGAGCCCTTCATCACTGGAGTTAATACACAAAAATGCTGGAGAAACTCAGCAGGTTCCATAAGAGAAGACATAGGTATTTAACCAACTTTTCCAGCCAGAACCTTTCATCGGGGTATGAGGAACAAGGAGGCATCACCTAAATAAAAAGATGGGTAAAAGTGGCAGGGAGAGGAGCACAGGCCAACAGTGAAGAGACCAAATGAAGTGGACATGGATAGGAGGGTAGGAGAGGAAAGGTGAGAATTGATCAGGGGAATGGGTATTTCTGTGAATGTCAGAGCTAGAGGAAAGGGGATAGGGAAAGAGGGGGTGAGAATATAATGGAAACTGGAGGTCTGTTAATGCCATATGGTTGGAGAAGTCCCAGACAGAATGAGGTGCTACCCTCTAATTTGTGGTGGTCTCAGTTTAGCAGTACATGAGATCATGGATAGATAAACATGTCAGCATGAAATGGTTGGCTACTGGGAGGTCAATACTATTACAGTGGACAGAGCAAAGGTGCTCAACAATGTGATCTCCCAGTCTGCATTCAGCCTCCCCAATGTAGAGGAGGCAACAATGGGAGGACCAAATGAGTGGATGATCCCTGCAGATTCATAAATGGTGTTGAAGGAGGTGGTTTGTGTGCAAATGTAACATTTCCTGCAGTTACAGGGGTAGGTACCAAGGGGGAAGGGATGAGTGGACAAGGAAGAGGTCCCTGGAGAAAGGAGATGGCAAGATGTGTCTGGTGCTGCAATCGTGTTGCAGGTGAAGGAAATGGAGGAGGATATATTGGATGTAAAGGCTGGTGTGGTGGTAGGTAAGGATGAGAAGAATTCATTCTAATATCTGATAATCATGAGGGGATGGAAATGCAATGGTTGAAATTCACTTCAGTCAAGTGTATTAAATGCAAAATGTGAGAGCAAAATTGTGTACTCTTGTGAAATTCAGTCCCAATGTATTCAATAACTGAGCTATACTCCCCAATGACCTTCTGAATGCAATTTTGCTGGCTCTCCACTCCACTCTGGACCATCTCAAACAGTAATTCATACATATGGCTACTTTCCTAGACTACATCTGCCTTCAATAGCATTATTCCCTCAGTGCTGGTCAAGAAGCTACAAACTTGGGCTTCTGTACCCCACTCCACAACTGGATCCTTGACTTTCTCTTTGGAAGACCGCAGTCAGTATGAATTGGAAACAATGTCTCCTCCTCACTGATCATCAACATACGTACACCCCAAGGGTGTGTGCTTAGCCCACTGCTCCACTCACTATAAACCTATGTCTGTGTGGCCAGGCACAATTCCAATGCCATCTAAAAGTTTGCCGATGACACCACAGTTGTCAGCAGAATCTCAAACTATGATGAGTAAACTTACAAGAGGGAGATCAGCTCATTGAATGGTGTAACGACAATAACCTTGTGCTCATGGTCAGCAAAGTCAAGAAGATGATTGTAGGCTTTAGGAGGATGTAAGAGGAACATGATCCAGTCCTCAGAGGGTGCAGTCGTGGAAAGGGCCAAGAACTTCAAATTCCTGGGTGTTAACTTCTCTGAGGATCTGTCTGGAGCCTCCATGTTGATGTAATCTCAAAGAAGGCTAGCCAGCGGATATACTTTGTGAGATGTCTGAGGAGATTCAGTATGTCACTGAAGCCTCTCATAAAATTCTGAGCATTCTGCCTGGTTTCATGACTGCCTGGTATGGAGTCACCAACTCTCAGGACAAGAATCAACTCCAGAGGGTTGTTAACTCGGCCTGCAACATCACAGGCACCAGACCTCACTCCATCGAGGAAATCTACATGAGGCGGTTTTTTTTTTTTTTTTTTGAAAAGCAGCCTCTGTCCTCAAAGACCCTCACAACCCAGGCCATGCTCTCTTCATTCTGTTACCATCAGTGAAAATGTACAGGAGTCTGAAGACTAGCACTCAGTGGCACAAGGACAGCTTCCCCACTGCCATCAGATTCCTGAATAATCATTGAACCAAGGACACTGCCTTACTTTACGAGCACTATTGTTATCTTATGACATTACTACAAAAAATAAAATAGTTGTACATGCTTGCATTATGATGCTGCCACAAAACAAATTTCATGACTTGTTCATGACAATAAATCCTGATTCTGATTCTGAATACCTTATTTGGCATAGTGCAGAATATCTTGCTCCAGTAATCCATTTACTACTGATGACATGGTTCTTTGTGTATATTCTTGATGTGGGACAGATTAATCATCAACATTTTAATGAACTGTTTCTTGTGGTAGAAGTGGGAACAGGTTTATTAAAATAACAAGTAATAGGCTGATACAATAGTTTTCACATTTGTATGTAATATTTAACATTTTTTGGGCATAAAATAAGGAAGTGTCACTTGAATAGCTCTGTTGATCATATTTAGACGAGCTTCTGCACAGAAATTTATTGATGTAGGGATACATAATTCTCAAACTCCAAGACACCACGTATGCTACAGGATCATGACACAGGAAAATTGATGATCAGGTGTCCTATACATTATTGTTCAGATACTTTGTTTACATATGCATTGAGTAAAAGGCCAAAATACAAACCAGAAATCAAGGTCCCCATGCACACAATTTTATGATGATCTGTAAAATTCATACAATAACCATACATTCAAAAATTCCCAGATTCTTGATTAGATTCTCAACAGATGTGGTCATGTTCAGTCCATGCATAGTTCCCTTGCAAAAGATACAAGCTTTAAATCGGGCAATAAACAAATAAAGAACATTTGAACATAAGAATGGAACTGTAGTTGCCATTTTAAACACACTAACTTGTCTCTCAATATTTGGAAGAGAAATGTTCCAAAATTAATTGCCTTAAATGCTCTCAAATTTACAATGTGATCATTATTTTTTGTGCCATTTGACTGTTTTGCCAAGTTAATAGAGTTAAGATATTTCTGGTAAAGTTAGGTTAAAATGAGTTTTCAGTATCTCACCCAAATCATTAAATGGGATCTCACTTGTGTTGCATTCAACTCACTGGCAAGCTAGCATCTCATAATTGTCTGAGTCTACATTCAATAATAGTATGGCTTTCTCAGACTCTGAGTTTGGGGCATTTTATTCTTCAAAGATTTCATCTGTAACTTCCACAATATTACTTGCTTTGAAAATCCATACATGGCATATGTTAAATGTTTCTTTCATTCCATAATACATGCAGTGTTTTCCCACTGTATCCTATATCAGCAACTTCTACCA
Source organism: Narcine bancroftii (assembly GCF_036971445.1). Taxonomy (NCBI): domain Eukaryota; kingdom Metazoa; phylum Chordata; class Chondrichthyes; order Torpediniformes; family Narcinidae; genus Narcine; species Narcine bancroftii. Next base: position 284,082,716 of record NC_091470.1, read on the forward strand.
TCTCACCTGTAGTCCCCTTTTATTTCAGCATTGAGGGATTTAACTCTGTGTTTGGAATCTAAGAAGCAGAATCACCAGACTCACTTCAACTGTACTAATTGTCAGAGGAGTCCTTTCTAGTTGTGACTGTAGAACATTGCATTTGTTTTTGTGGTGTGGAATATTAAGCAATTGACCCAACACTGCTTCTTTACAGCCATGAATTGCCTGAAGCTTGATATACACATTGTTACAATGGTTAACCAAGTGACAATTTCTTAAGATAATAACATAACTAACTTTAAAGCAGTGGTTCTCAACCTTTTTTTACCCACATACCACTTGAAGTAATCACTATGCCATAGGTGCTTTGTGATTAGTAAGGGATTGCTTAAGGTGGTATGTGAGTGAAAAGAAAAAATGTGAAGAACCACTGCTCTATAAAATTAGTTAAACACTACCTACCATGCAAAAAGCCATGTTGACTATCCCTAATCACTTTCTGGATATAAAATAATTGTATATCTAATCTCTTAGAACACCTTCCAATAATTTATCCATTACTAACATCAGGCTCACTGGCCTATTATATACACGGTTACTTTTGGAGACTTTTTTAAACAACAGAACAATATGAGCTATCCTCCAATCTTCTGGCACCTTGCTTGTGGCTAAGGACATTCTAAATAATTCTGCCAGAGCCCCTTCAATTTCTACACTAGCATTTAAGGTCTGAGGAAATATATTGTCAGGCCCTGGGCATTTATCCAATCTTATTTGCTTTAAGACAGCAAACACTTCCTCCTCTTTAATCTATGACCTCACTGCTTGTTTTCCTTACTTTTCACAACTCTGTGCCCATTTTCTTAGTGAATACTAATTTAAAAAAAACATTTAAGATCCCTCCTATCTCTTTTAGGCTCCATTCAAAGCTGACCACTCTAATCTTCAAGGTAGCTAATTTTGTCACTTACTAACCTGTAGTAACCCTTAGGATTTTCCTTCACATTGTCTGCCAGCCAAAGCAACTGCATGTCTTCTTTTAGCTGTCCTGATTTCTTTGAGGATTTTCTTTCTCCTCAAATACCTAGTTTGCTCAGTGTTGCCTGTTCCTGCTATACACCTTTCTCTTCTACCAAACCAGATCCCAAATATTCTCTTCCCCCCCCCCCTCCAAAATCAAGGTTCCCTATGCCTACTAACTTTACCTTTTAATCCTAGCAGGAACATATAAATTTTGTACTCTCAAAATTGCACCTTGAGTATCAGGAGAATATTGGGAAATTGACAGCTACAAGTAAAATTGCACATTCAGAGGCATCCATTTTGAGATAAAGGCCATCTAACATATTAATTTTAGAAGAATTCAAAAAATAAGATGACAAATTTTGATTACCAAACAAAGACTATGAACATTCAATGACCCTCTAGATTATCTGACTCAACTCGATGGAAATGACCAAGTCCAAACCAAGGTTGAATTTAATCTCTACATTTGTTTTTTTAGTATACTAGTAATTTTTTATGTTTAGTTGAACAAATATTTTCCCTGATGTATAAAGGTGAAAAGAAAATAATGGATATCTTGTCATTCAAAATTAAATGATCTTTTACTATAATTACAATGACTTGACCTGAATTCTAACTTGTATCCTGTGCAAAATGGTGTCCTCCCTGAATCTTCATGACTCTAACAAATAAATGCATACACTTGTACTGTTTTACCAAATGAGAGAGGTTGAACTGCAAATACCTTCAGCTCTTGAGTTTTGCTTCTTGCTTTCACTTTTAAAACTTTTTTTGAACACAATTGGATTTGAAGGTTCTAAGATTGGATATCTGATTAGTCCAGTGATTTTCCTTTGTGGGGTGGGGGGGGGGAGAAAGTGAATGTGGTGGCAACAGATAAATTCCAATTGTTGGAAAATTAGTGTTTCTTATAATTCTATTTCTTAAGATGTTTAATATTTCACTTTGCTTTTTTGGAATAGTAATGAAATAGACAAGACTGAGACATTATTTCCTGACAGCTGTGGAAGCATTCCATAACGGTTAAGAATTTATTTTGAGATCCCTCCTTTAATCATTTTAATTAAGAAGAGCCTGTAATCTAATCCTTCATCTATTAAACTAATCTGTCTTGCTGTAGAGGTCACTTAATGAGTTACGGATTTAACAGATTGGACAGTTATAATGAACATGTGTGTGTAAGATTATCATCGGCTTGTTTCATACACTGTGGTTCTATCATGACCTAAATTTGTTGATTCAAGAAGGTTCATTGATTAAAAATTTTGAATTGAAGGGAGAATTTTTCAACTTTTAAAAATAGTTTAATTAAGTTTTATAGTGATGTTAAGGAGATGTGGCAAAAATAACAGTTCAAGGCTTGTCTCAGGTTCTTCATGCATGAGTTAAATATCACCTTTGGTGTGTTTACTATTAGTCTAAAATGTTGCTTATCCAATGTATAGCATCAGCTGAGAGAATTTTTCTTGCTTCATATTGGGAGAGCCAACAAGTTCTTTTCCCCATTCATTGATATTTCCTCCTTGGCACTATGATCTCCCAATCCCACTTCATTTCCAAGACTGAAAATTTTCACCCTTGTGTATCACTTCAATTTTCTGCACCTTAACTTCCTTGTGATGCATATTCTAAAACACAACCAAACAAATTTTAATTTCATTATCCATTATAAATTTAAATTTATCCAAAATATTGTCCCTTATTTTAACTACAGCTCATCATTCACCTCCATACTTGAAAGTCCTGGCTTCCAGTTGAAAACAATATCTATTTTAAAATTCACATCTTTGTTTCTAATTCTTCCCTTTATGACCTTTACTCTCTCAATCTGTAATATCTCCAGTCTTCTTACCCTCAAAGATTTCAGTGTTTTTCCTATTCTGGCAAGGTGTTCATCTGAATTATAATGAAAGCACTGCATTGCCGTTCCTGCCTGAATCATTTGACTCTCCTTTCCCCATTTATGACAAATTTTCAACCTGTTTGACTATTCTAATATCTGCTTGTCTGTGTGAAATGCCATTTTATAATACTCCATCATAAAGTAACTTGGGAGTATTTAATACATTCATGATGTTGCATAGATTAAAATTGTTTTTGATTTTTGGCACATTGAGCATTTGACAATATTAGCCATAAATTACTACACAAAAAAGCTCAAATATCAAATCTTAAACAGCCTTGCAATGAATGATTATTGTATTTGTATGGAATTTTTGAACAATTTTCTGATTTTGGAATACTAACAAAACTGAGATTTGCTTTGTGACATAACTGAGCCAAATATGTTAGTCCAACTAGATAGCAGACTCCTGTTGCCATTTAAAAGGAGGTTAATGCCCTCATTAAAATAGTGCAGAGGAAAATTTGATAACTATTCATTTGATATTATCAGTCAGTCATTTCCAAGCTGGACCATTAACATTCTCTACTTCAACAATGGTTTTGTTTCGCCTCTGTAAGTTAATTAAACACAGTTGCACGGTCAGACTAAAATGCTACTATATTAACCTCATCAGCAGTCACTGTTTAAACAATGTAACCATAGCCCAAAAAATGCAGCCTGAGATCATAAGTGACTTAAAAGAAAAGATTTCTCTAACCATGTGTAGATCTCCTGAGGACAATTTATTGGATGAAGGCAGCAGAAGCCTTTCCCTACCAACAAGGCCTTATCACATGTGGTAACGCTCATCACGTGTGGAACCAAAACGGGCTCGGTAAATTAAACAACCTGAGCACTTTGACAGCCGGCTATGTCATTCTATCTGCCTCGGGTGGCTGTCAAAGCTTCAAAACTTTTTAAATATTTTTGACATTTAGAAACTGTTGAAATATTTTTGTACAAGTTTAAAAATAACAGATTATTTAGAATTTAGATTTGCTTACAGAGCCATTTAAAAATAATTGAAAACAAATAGCATTATTTGAACTGATTCCCATAACTAAAAAAAAACAAATCTTTCCTATTTTACTGCCTTTTCATTACTTTCAAATTGGTCTACATTCTGTTCCAATACCAGGTCTAACCAAGGACAGACTGTTCATGTGGATTCCCATTATCAATGGTCAAACACCTATGGTCTGCTGGTGGGTCTAAGTTTGAGCTTCCTTGTAGTCAACCATTTCAACTCTCCAAACCATTTTGTATGCAGACATGTCTGCCCTTGACTACAGCTATTGTCAGGACAGGCCAAATGTAAACTTGAGGAATAACACGTCGTATTCCTCCTGGACAGCCTTAAATCTTGTAGCATGAACATTGATTTGCTTTAATTTCACATTTCACCACTGAATTTTATGTGAAGTCAAGTGGCAGAATGCAATTGAAGAATCCCTAGTGAACAACTTTGATTAAATTTTATATCCATGATGTATGTGGAATTCCCCAAGCATGCTAGAAAATACATGAGAAATGAAATTTCCTTGCAAAATAGAGGCAATTAAAAACAATAATTAATATTCTTGCAAATTGTACAGTATATTTTAATATATACAATGGATATGATTTATATTGATGTATAGCAGGTTATGTGAATTCTAAGTAAATGTATAAATACATATGCTATTATATAGAGAGGATATAATGTTCTAACTCATCTGATATCCATTTACCTGTATTAATTGACATTAAGTTTTGATCCAGACCCACATATTTTGAGCAACATAATATTCTTCATTTCACAATAAAGGAATCTGTTCTTTTTCCTAATAGCCACAAAGTTTCATTAATGTGGAGCCATTTGCATCCATTGTTTTTTTTTCAGGGCCAGTAGTATTCCTCAGTGGTTTGGTCATTGATTGTGCTTGGTCTTCAACTCTTCTTTCAGGACTGAAATACTTCACAGATGCATGTGTCACATTTGTGGCCCGAAATGTGAAGTTAATAAAACATCAAACACAAGTTTTATCAGGTAAACTTCTCAGTGGCTTTATTTTCCAGTTTTCTTGTTCTCCTGCTTGTGCTCTTATCTCTCTCTCATACCACGTGACTTCCGGTACATCTCATACATATTCATTATCATGACATCCCTCCTTTAATCAGAAATAAACTTTACCTTCACTTACCAATATCCCTCGGAAACATACAAACATCGTAACTAATGGTAATACTATAACTCAACTACATAAAATTTACTTCCTACAGCACTCATACATGCACTTTATGATATAAGATTAAAATACTGTCCCAAAGTTCTTATTAAAACTATGGCACAAAGTCTTCGTATCGTTTGGGCACTTTCCGGTTTCGTTTCGGCCTGCCTGTGATATTGTCGTCGCTTCTTGGTTGTTCACTCTCAGCGTCAGAAATACTGCTCGCCACGGCTTCGGGTGTTTCTGGCGCTCTAGTCACTTCATCAGGAGTGCTGGTAACTGCCTCTGGAACATCATCAGGTCTCTCAGTTTCAGCATCTCGTATTGGCCTTTCAACCTCTTCGCTCGATGTATCTCTGGACTGGTACCTTTTTACACCTGATACATTTCTCTTATACAGGACTCCAGTCGGAGACTTGACTGTCACCATACTGCCACTTTTGGATACAACAGTATAGGGTTGATGGTAATAAGGTGTGTCTAGCTTACCACCAGTTTCATGCCTCACTAGAACATTATCTCCTGGCATGATGTCTGAGTACTTGGCTCCACGTTTCGAATCTGTGTACAGCTTTGCTGCACCTTTCTTTTCAGCATCGTGGTCCCTCATCTCCTGATCGTCTCGGATTTCCTTTATTTCTGGCATTTTTGTGCGGATTTTTCTCCCAAAAAATGCTTCTGCAGGACTTTTTCGACTTTATCGAGGCGTTGCTCGATAGACAGCCACATAAGATAGCAATGCTTCTCGCCAATTTTGTCCTTCTGCGTGTGCAATCCTCAATCGTTTTTCAATGGACTGATTTTGTCTCTCTACTTCTCCATTGGCTTGCGGCCATCTCGGAGATACTTTATGATGGTGGATACCTGTGGTCCTCATGTATTCCGCAAATGTCTCTGAAATGAATTGTGGACCATTGTCAGAGTATAATGTAACAGGTAATCCATATCTTGCGAATATCTCTGCTAACGCTTGTATTGTTTTTTCAGTGGTTGTGGACTTCAACACCACGTACTCATAGTATCTGCTGTAGTAATCTATCACTACCATAATTGATTCACCTGTCGGTAAAGGTCCAAGAAAATCAACAGCTATGTCGATCCATGGTCTTGTCAGGAGTAGCGTACTCCGGATCGGTTCTGGCGGATTACTCCTATTTGTGATTTGACATCTGTGACAAGTTTTAACAACTTTCTCTGCGTCCTTATCACAACCTGGCCACCATACCTTGGTCCTGAGGTTTTGCTTGGTACCAACAATACCTAGGTGTCCTTCATGCGTTAAGGATACATCTTCGGTTTCAATCTTTGCGGTATCACCAATCTGCAACCTCTTAATACACACTGTCCGATGCAACAAAGTTCGTCTCTAATGGGAATGTAAGCCTTGTGAGTACACTTGTCCCATTGTCCACTCTGTATGCATTCTCTTACTTCCATGAGTTCTGGATCACGTTCGGATTCTCTCTCGACTTCCTTCGTAGTCACAGCTTTCGGTGTCGACTGAATAGCTACGAAGCGTACAAAGCTCTCTGTTTCTGTTCCCAATTCTGACTTGGAATGTGGACCACCATCCTTCACCAATCTGGACAGCGGATCTGCAATGTTTGTTTTCCCTGCAATGTGGATTACTTTATGTAGGGAAATGTAGGGTTGTAGTCTGAGTACCCATCTCTCTATTCTGGCACATGGTTTGGATCTAGGTGCATAGATCACCTCTAATGGCTTATGATCTGTGATGAGTTCAAATTCAATGCCGTATAAATATGCATGGAACCTCTCACAGGCCCATACAATTCCGAGTGTATCTTTCTCTGTCTGAGAGTATCTTCTTTCCACATCTGATAATGATCTGCTGGCATAGGCAATGATTCTTGGTCCTCCATCATGCATCTGGACCAACACGGCTCCTAAACCAACCGGGCTGGCATCCGCTATGACTTTGGTTGATGCCGCCGGATCGTAATATCCAAGAGTTTTTGCATCGGTTAGGCTTTGCTTCAGCGCTGTGAACTCTTTCTTCTGCTCAGATCCAAAATGAAATGGTACACCTTTCCTGGTTAGTTTCCTTAGTGGTTCTGCCACTGTAGCGAAATTAGGAATGAACTTTGCACAAAAATGGACCAAACCCAGGAAACACCTCACCTCTGTTGCGTTCTGAGGTGCACGTGCCTCTGCAATAGCTTTCACCTTGGCCTCTGCGGGGTTTAGTCCTTCCCGTGTAAGTCTGTGTCCCATGAAGTCCATTACACACTGAACTGGCACTTGTTTCCATTCACGGTAAGGCCTGCCCCCTGTAGTCTAGATAGTACACACCTCAACCGTTTGTCATGCTCTTCCTTCGTTGGTGCATGGACTATGATGTCGTCAGAAATGTTGGATCACTCGATGGATTTCATACTGGTAGATCTCCGAAGCTGCATTAATTCCAAATGATAGTCTCTTGTAACGATACAATCCACAGTGAGTCACAAATGTTGTTACATCTCGGGAACCTGGATCCAGCTCTAATTGATGATAGCCCCATTTCAGATCAATTTTTGAGAATACCTTGCTGGTAGTTAGTTCTTGAAGTATTTCCTCCACTGTTGGTATAGGGTGTCGTTCTCTAATTATAGCTTCATTGGCCATTCTCATGTCAACACATAGTCTTATGTGTTTGGTTTGGGCACAATCACTATGGGACTGACCCATTGTGTCGAATGTTCCACAGGTTCAATAATGTCTTGTTCCATCAATTCTTTAATTTTGGCTTCGACTTTCCCACGAAGTCCAAACGGAGTTCGGCGCATTGGTTGTGTCTTGGGTTTGACCGTTTCATCTACCGCTAGCTTCAATTGTCGACCTTTCAGCTTTCCTACTCCTTGGAAGACTGCGGGGAATTCTTGCTTCATATCCTCGTATGACTGAATTGAATTGACTCAAGCTCCAATATGAAGTATTGCCAGGTCTTGCACTGTGCTTCTACTCAGCAATGGTTCTCCCCTCTCTTCTATGACTATAAACTCTGCTTCGGTGTACTTATCTCCAGCTTCAACAGTTGCAGTAAAACATCCAATGGTCTGCAATGGCTTGGTTGCTGTGTATGGATACAGTTTCTCGGAACACTTCTTTGAGGTACAGATGATCTTTTTCCTTTTCAACTTCTCCCATAAATGTCGATCAATCACATTACTGTCACTGCCTCAGTCTACAATGACCTGCACTGTTACTCCACCAATGATCACTGGGACCTTCTCATGATGCATCTCATTCAACGTAAATTGGTAACAACTCTGTCCCTCCTGGGTATCATCATCGTCACCGTCTATCTGGCGAATGGTATCTTTCTTTCCAGGATACTTTCCTTTCCCCCAGGCTTTGCCTTTGGAAGTTGTACTCTTCCTCTTCTGGTCTGCATTGGACTTGCTTTTGCATTTCTTTGCAAAGTGGTCCTTACCTCCACACTTTCTGCAAACTTTGCCTTTGGCCGGGCAATATGGGTCTTTTCCAAAGTGACCTCGGTTTCCACATCGATAACACTCCACGTCCTGTGTCGACGTATATCTTGGCTGGTTATGGCGATGTGAGAGCCTCTTAATTTGCTGGCTTGAGTTGTCTTTCAGGGTCATGGTATGAAATTGCCCTTCAACAGCCTCTAATGCAGCAGCAATGGTTAAAGCATCGGTGAGTTCCAACTCACTCCCTCGTTCCAGTAGATGTCTTCTGAGTTTATCTGATCTGCAGTGCTGTATGACTTGATCCAATAATTGGTTGTCCAAATCAGCTGGCATGTAATTGCATCCAACAGCTAGCCGGCGTAGTCTCGTCACGTACTGAGCAATTGTCTGGCCATCTTCTTGTCTCGTTCTCCGAAACAAATGGCATTGAAATGTAGCATTCGGTGTCACTACATAGTGTGCATTTAATGCATCTACCGCTTTCCGGTACTCATCCTTTCTTCCAGTATTCAAAAGTGTCTTAAATGTATCCCGAACTGCGGGTCCCGCAGTGAAAAGAAGTAATGCCCTTCTCTGTGCTTTTTTGTTCAACTGTACCGGTATCTATAAATAGGCCACGACTGTCGGCGTAGGATTCAAATTCTTCCAGCCATGCCTTCCACTTCACACTTACAGTGCTTGCATCACCCGTTGGGTCAAAATGAGCAATTCCACTATGTGTTAGAAAGTCTGCCCCAGCCATGAGGAAATATTCCAGCCCCAAAAGTACTGAGACAAAGAGAAAATTCTTATCACCTTGAAATTGTCTGTAATCCTCTGTAATCTTGTTTAGTCTTTAATTTTCTTCAAGTTTCTTTCATCCTCATCGCCAGTGTCACATTTGTGGCCCGAAATGTGAAGTTAATAAAACATCAAACACAAGTTTTATCAGGTAAACTTCTCAGTGTCTTTATTTTCCAGTTTTCTTTGTTCTCCTGCTTGTGCTCTTATCTCTCTCTCATACCACGTGACTTCCGGTACATCTCATACATATTCATTATCATGACAGCATGAAATACAAAAATTTAGGTTATCATCTGGAGTTTGCATATCATTAGATCTGCTTTGTCCACTGAATTGGAGCAGAGGTCTTGGTATTAAATTTAAATGCAAAATTTCAATTATATTCATAAAACGAGATTTGTAGCTTGAGAATGCTGCTATTCAATGTGAAACAGGTTTATAAGACATAAAACATTGTTGGATAGCTATGAAATTTCCCATTCTAATTCCTGTAAGGTATATACATAAAGGCCATAAGTGTTCACTGTTCTCCCTTTTTCAAAGCTGATGTAGATATGATTTCTAGACATAACAAAGTGAAATATTCATCTAGAAAAGTAGTTGATTAATGCAATAATTTGCCACGGACGTGTTTGGATCTGAAGATGGGATTTACGTTGAATGAAATTGAAAAGAAGTAATCATTACAAGTCTTGATAATGGACTTGGACTTGAACTTGAAACCTTTCTGTCATTTCCCCCCCCCCCCCCACTGATGCTGATCAACCAGATGAGTTCCTCCAGCAGGGTGTGTTTATCTTCAGATTCCAACATCACAGTATATGTCTTGGGCTTGTCAGAATCAAATGTCCAGCAAGGGAAGTTAATGAATGTCCTTTAGTGGGGGATGGTAGTTATTCCATAGCTGTATTACAGTGATCCAAGGAGCATGTGTATGTCAAAACAACCTATGGCTTAACTTTTGTAGTAAATCATGATTTCTCATGGTCATCATTAATCTATTTGTAGGTTTCACTTCCCTGCTGTATTTCTTACACATGGTACTTGATTGAAATTAGATCAGGTAGTCACAAACAGTGATCTTTATAATTAATTCTCAATAAAAGTAGTACATCAAGCTAAAACTAGTGAATTATGCCTGATTTGAAGTGTTCCCCCCCTCCCCACAGAGAAAATGTTATGTCAAGCAACCTCCATAAAAGTAGTACATCAAGCTAAAACTAGTGAATTATGCCTGATTTGAAGTGTTCCCCCCCCCCCACAGAGAAAATGTTATGTCAAGCAACCTCCATAAAAGTCAAAGCTTGTGTAGCTGACTGGCCATCTTGTTCTGCGCACTACATGGCCGGCACTATAATGTTAGGCCTTCAGGTCATCCAAGGTTAGGGGGCACAATCAGTCCACTCTACCCCCCACCATTACCCCCATTGTTACCCTCTCATTACCTTCCTCATTCCCCCAAATTCTGCAAAGGAAATCTCATTAAAAGTCCTAATTCAGTTCCATAGGTCAACTCAAGATGCCTATCTAACATCTGATATTGGCTGTGAAATACACAGTAACATGTTTAAAAGTGGACAA